>NC_052338.1:24151123-24451123 GCF_016432855.1 Salvelinus namaycush | reverse complement strand
GCAGTATAACTGCAGTATGCTGCAAATACTGCGTCCAAAATAACCGTTTTTGTTACTGTAGTAATTTTGCAGTGTAACTGCAGTTAGAGTGTAGTATTCTGTAATTAGTGCAATTACTGCGTTCAAAATACCACAGTTGACTGCAGTTACTGCACTTTTACTGCAGTTTCAAATTTGTACCCAGTGAAATATCCAACTGTTGTAAAGGCTCCACATTTTTTAAATATATGGTCTAATTCTATTGTGAAAGTCTCAAATTATTTAATTGCATAGGGCCCAACTTGGGAAAGAATGTGGGGACATGATCACTGTTTCAAAGGGTGGCCTACTAAAGCTACAATGTGTCATTTGCTCATTGATTAACTATTGTTGAAACTGTTTATTTTCAGTACATTTCATGTATCAAATTGTCTGTGAACATTTCTCCTTGTTTCTTCCCCTTCTAATTAGTGCACAACAGGGCTGACCCCAAAATGTAGAAGAAAAGTTACAAATAGCCTATATTCTCAGAATTTATGTAAACTTTTCTCCCCTCACTAGATGCAGAGAACATTATGGTGACTAGCCTATACCCTATTGCCATGCAAGACTGCAGAGAAAGTTTCTCTGAATATCAATAGTTTTACCCAGTTTGCCCCAGCAATCTGACTTCCAGAACAGAGTTGACCCCACCCCCTCTAATTACTTTGACATACTTGTTTTGTTTTTTAATCAGTAACTCTAATTTGGCATACCAACCATTCTTCGAAGTCTTAGATTAGTAGGGGTTCATCACATAACAAAAAGTACCTGCTCTTCTGCAGTTTAAAATCATAGGCTATTACAGTTCTATAGATTAAGCTATAAGCAATGTATGTCTATTATCCCCATTGAGAAATAGGATTTGTCCAGCTCAGATAAACAACATAATCAGATTTTCACAAATAGCTCCTGTTTCAGCATGTGTAAAACTAACCCATTATGCTCTTGTGTGACCTCTAGGCTGATTTCCAATTCCAGCAAGTCACATGGCCAGATTGCATTGCATCACATCAATGGGGGGAATGAGAGAGAGAGAGAGAATCACATAAATGCTAATGTGTTCTTGTTTAAGAGGTAGTGGCTATTGGAGAAGGTTCAGAGAGACATGTAATATCTACTGTTGTGTCTCTATTCATCTACAGTGGAAAGAGAGGCAGTGGGGCACCTCTCCAATGAGGGTTTACAGAGTCCCAGACAATACAGTGGTGAGAGGGGTCTCTGTCCAGGACCCTTCCCCCTCAGAGGGGTGTCAAAGCCTGGGTCCTCCCTCTATTGGCACTGGCTCATTTGAAAGATAAGGCCACTAGTGTGGTCCTTATGGATACCCCTCTCAAGAGGATAGCTGCATGACGTAGGTCTAGGATACTCTGGTCATTCTAATGCATTCATTTAGCACTGGGCTGTGTGCTTTTTAATTCCATGTATCTGAAGTGAAGAAGCAGGTTGTACATGCTTTAGTTTATTGATGAAATGAGCTGTAAAATCAATGTTTCTGCCTTTCTCAAGGAAAGCTGAAAATGCCTTCTCTAGCTTAACCTTTTCATACCAACTCATTTGAAAAACTAGCAAGAGTTGTTATTGTGTCATTCATGCACTTTGCACAGCCAACTTACTGAATGTACGGCTACAGTGCTGCAAAATCAAGCTGTAAGGTCTGTTTCAAGTTTCCTATATTCTCTCCGGTGGTGAGGAAGATCATCGTGTGTGGGCGTGCTATAATGACATTCACAATCTTGCTGTTTTAGATGTAACAAAAGCGTCAAGGACAAAATGTTTGCTCAACAATGACATTTTCTCTCCCCTTGTAAGAATCCCCATAGCAACCGTTTGCGACGCAGATAATCTCTGCTAAATGTTTTCTCCATATTTGTTGTTTTTGTTAAAGTCATGATGTCATTGGGGATTATCATGCAACCAGACAGTGTTGTTGATACAATGTAAATGTAATACACAAGTTTCCCTGCAGTGAGAGGCTTCTGTTGTGTAGAGGGCAGAAGTAGATTGTGAGGGACTGGCTACATTGTGTGGGTTCTCCTTTGGGAGTGGGGTTGGGGGGTTGGAGAAGGGGGTTCTGGATGATTATCTGACTGCCTGCATTGTGTGGGCTCTCCTTTGGGACTGGGGTGGTTAGAGGGGGGGTGGTGGATGAAAAGTCTGTGTCACTGAGAAAAGTCCTGGGAAGATTATTCTGGTGCAGATTCCACCCCTGTCTGTACACTGTGACATTGATCTTCTCACAGCCTCTGTTCTGTTATCAGCTCTACTCCCATCAGCATGTAATCTCAGGGCTAGTAGCTGGAAGGGAGATGTACTGCTGGGCTTGCTCACGACCGCACACCTCTACAACCACAGAATGAAATGGAACACTTTTATACACGCTCAGAACAATATAATATAGAACATTGCCATATTGTGTCTCTATGGCTACAATATTCTATCTCTATGGTCCCGCACCATGTATGCACACACAAGGTTACAACAACCTGCCAATCTGTTTGTCTGCCCGCCTGGCTATCTGTTTGTCTACCTGTTTGTCTGCCCCTCTGGCTATCTGTTTGTCTGCCCGTCTGGCTATCTGTTTGTCTACCTGTTTGTCTGCCCGTCTGGCTATCTGTTTGTCTGCCCCTCTGGCTATCTGTTTGTCTGCCCGTCTGGCTATCTGTTTGTCTATCTGTTTGTCTGCCCGTCTGGCTATCTGTTTGTCTACCTGTTTGTCTGCCCATCTGGCTATCTGTTTGTCTGCCCGTCTGGCTATCTGTTTGTCTGCCCCTCTGGCTATCTGTTTGTCTGCCCGTCTGGCTATCTGTTTGTCTATCTGTTTGTCTGCCCGTCTGGCTATCTGTTTGTCTACCTGTTTGTCTGCCCGTCTGGCTATCTGTTTGTCTGCCCGTCTGGCTATCTGTTTGTCTGCCCGTCTGGCTATCTGTTTGTCTGCCCGTCTGGCTATCTGTTTGTCTGCCCGTCTGGCTATCTGTTTGTCTGCCCGTCTGGCTATCTGTTTGTCTACCTGTTTGTCTGCCCGTCTGGCTATCTGTTTGTCTGCCCGTCTGGCTATCTGTTTGTCTGCCCGTCTGGCTATCTGTTTGTCTGCCCGTCTGGCTATCTGTTTGTCTGCCCGTCTGGCTATCTGTTTGTCTGCCCATCTGGCTATCTGTTTGTCTGCCCGTCTGGCTATCTGTTTGTCTGCCCGTCTGGCTATCTGTTTGTCTACCTGTTTGTCTGCCCGTCTGGCTATCTGTTTGTCTGCCCGTCTGGCTATCTGTTTGTCTATCTGTTTGTCTGCCCGTCTGGCTATCTGTTTGTCTGCCCGTCTGGCTATCTGTTTGTCTGCCCGTCTGGCTATCTGTTTGTCTACCTGTTTGTCTGCCCGTCTGGCTATCTGTTTGTCTGCCCGTCTGGCTATCTGTTTGTCTGCCCGTCTGGCTATCTGTTTGTCTGCCCGTCTGGCTATCTGTGTCACGCCCTGACCATAGTGATCTTTTTTATGTCTCTATTTTGGTTTGGTCAGGGCGTGAGTTGGGGTGGGTATTCTATGTTCTATGTTGTGTTTTTCTTCGTGTTTGGCCGGGTGTGGTTCTCAATCAGAGGCAGCTGTCTATCGTTGTCTCTGATTGAGAACCATAATTAGGTATCCCTTTTTTCCACCTGTCTTTGTGGGAAGTTGACTTTGTTTAGGGCACATACCCTTTGAGCTTCACGGTTTGTTTTTGTAGTGTTTATTGTTTTGTTCGGCGTCTTTTATTATTAAAGAGAAAATATACGCTGACCACGCTGCACCTTGGTCCTCTCCTTTCAACAGCCGTGACAATCTGTTTGTCTACCTGCCTGTCTGTCCGTCCGTCCACCTGTCTTTTTGCACCCTCCGTCACTGTGGCCACTCTCAGGACCTGGTCAAAACTAAGAAGACCTTTTTTTGTGTTTCAACAGTATTTCTCTCATATCTATGCAATGACAGATTTGTTTTGTAGGTAACTATTTTTTTTATTCCGATGGCGTATTGAATGAATGGTGGTGAATATCCTATCTCTGATAGAGGGGCCTAATTCACTTGTCATCATACACAGCACAGGGAGCAAAGGAAAGCAAAATTAATGTGTCTAGGGCAGACCCCATTTAGTCGACTGGTCGATTGTTTGGTCGATAGGCTGTTGGTCGACCAAGATTTCTTTAGTCGAGCAGTAGCCACATTTGTTTTTACAAATCATGGTGTACAAGACACCTGTCTGGTTGGTGCCTGTCTGAGTGGACTGATCCATTGTGGAGGCCGTGGGGATGGCACAGTCCATCACTCTAAAACATGTGCTACTGAAATTGTATATGGTTATATTATGTAACAGCAATGGTGTAACACAAATAAAAATAATATTATTTTACAACAAATGCGCTTTCTCCAGCGTTGGATAGTGGTCGCTGTCCGCGGTTCTGAAACACATCACTGCGCTGTTGAATTGGCTTATTTTCCTAGACCATGTTGCTATGTGCATAATAGCAAAGTTAACCAGCATACTGTTGTTGAGAACAATGTGGTGGTTGCAGCAGATCTCCATTTTTTATTGTTATTATTACTTTTATTATTATTATTATTATCATCATTAGTAGGTTTCTTATAGCAGCCTTGTATCACCACCATGGAGCTGTAGGCCTAAGAGCGCATACTGTTTAGTCTTAATACTGTAACTTACTTATGCCTTTATTTTAATACTTACAGTATATAGGCTACTGTATCAATCAATCATTTATTTGTTCATGTCATCACACATCATACGAGTCATTCATGATGTGAAATGCATTCAAGCATTTTAGTTTGAACATAAAATAAAGCGACCATTGAATAATTAGCGTAAACAATAAATAGGCCTAAACCATTCCATTTCGGAAATTGCATTCACGAAGGAATGCGACTTTACAAAAAAAAAAAAACTTTACAACAAGACTCTCTGGTACACTTCTAATTTATCTAGTGTTGTCTACATTGTTCCAAACGGTCAGAAAAAGTAGATTGTATTCTAACAGAACCTGTTCGTCACACATAGGCCTAATATGCATGCAACGCTTGCTCCTTACCTTGTTTTTCTTGAGCTCCAGTATTTTCCACAACTAGTCAAATTTATTCCACATATCTGATTTCCCCTTTACCACCTGAGCAACCAGTAAACATTCCCCTTTACCACCTGAGCAACCAGTAAACATTCCCCTTTACCACCTGAGCAACCAGTAAACATTCCCCTTTACCACCTGAGCAACCAGTAAACATTCCCCTTTACCACCTGAGCAACCAGTAAACATTCCCCTTTACCACCTGAGCAACCAGTAAACATTCCCCTTTACCACCTGAGCAACCAGTAAACATTCCCCTTTACCACCTGAGCAACCAGTAAACATTCCCCTTTACCACCTGAGCAACCAGTAAACATTCCCTTTTCGAGTTTATTTGTCACATCCTCTGCATTGATTTTGCTGTCATGTGTTACAATGTACCAATTTATTGATGTGATTATGATATGCTATAGGTAAGGCCCTATTGGTCACATGCATGTGATGCATACATGTCACATAAAGAGAGAAAGCATTGAGGGTAGGGCTGGGCGATAAATCAATATCAATAATTTTCGAGGTAATTACTTCCCTCAATAACAATATAAAAACGTTTAGATTAATTTTCGATAATGTCGATATAGAATAATAAGGTCCATTTCACCTCTGACGCAGCAGGAACGTGCAGAGAAGTGGCAATATGCACGTGGGGAGGTATACGCCCACTAAAAAACACTATTAACCACGAAAAATGTGTGATGTAGGTGAAAACAGTGGCAGTGATAGCCATGGAGAAGGAGCAGCTTCCAACGAAGAAATGATTGATAAAAAGGGTTCAACTGTTTCAGTAATTTGGAAGTGGTTTGGCTTTTTGAAGTCCGACAAAGAACAGAGCAAGGTTCAATGCAAATTGTGTCGTAAACAGGTGGCTACCAAGTCTGGTAATACGACAAACCTTTTTCACCATCTGAAGATAAATCACTCATGCAGAAAGTTTGAGTTTGCGCCATGGTATTGATAAAGCACCAACCAATCTAGGGATGTTCGCCCGAAGCAGTAAACACTGACAGCGTTTATGCCCTACGAGCAAACATCGAAAAGACACAAAGACATCACAAATGCCATTATGCATTGCATTGCTAAGGACATGCTACGAATTAGCACAGTCAAAAAGGAAGGTTTCAAGAGGCGTATCAATTTAATTGACCCCAGGTATGTGCTCCCTGGCCACAAACATTTCTCTAACACCGCACTGCCTAAACTCTACGCCGAGTGTAGGGAAAAGTTGAGGAACAGCTCAAGACAGATTTTACGTATTTTGCTACTAGTACCGATCTGTGGTCAAGTCGCACGTCAGAGCCTTATATTAGCCTCACTATCCACTATATTGACAAAGAGTGGAATCTTAGAAATAAATGTCTTCAAACATCTTACTTTCCCGACGACCACATGGGTGAAGCTACAGCAGAGGGGCTCATTGGAGCTCTCGCCTCCTGGGGACTCAGTCAAGACAGACAGGTCTGCATTACAACGGATAGTGATGCGAACGTGGTGAAGGCCGTACAAATCAACAAATGGACCCGACTGCAATGTTTTGGACATCGTCTGCACTTGGCCATTGGTAATTAACCTTGTTAGATGAAACTAAATGTGCATTTGTTTTCATCAACTGGTTAAGTTAAATATTAGATTTGTACATAACTAAAGGTATTATTGTGATTTTAACATTTTATTAAAATCTCTTGATTTCTCTTAGAGAGAGTGAGTAGACAAATGGGTGGATCGAGCAACTGGAGTGTGTAAGAAAGTGGTAGGTGCCTTTTCCTATTTGTGTTAAAAGAAGAGAGACATGGCACTTCCTCAAAAAGAACACAACCTACCCCAGCACAAGTTGGTGACTGAGTCACCTAGCAGGTGGGGATCACGTCAAAAGCTGGTGCAAAGAGTACTGGAGTAGGAGAAAGCCATTTCACAGGTCTTGTCCAGTGACTTGTCAACCTCTCCCTGTCCGAGTCTGTAATACCAACATGTTTTAAGCAGACCACCATAGTCTCTGTGCCTAAGAACACTAAGGTAACCTGCCTAAATGACCCGTAGCACTCACGTCTGTAGCGATGAAGTGCTTTGAAAGGCTGGTCATGGCTCACATCAACACCATCATCCCAGAAACCCTAGACCCACTCCAATTTGCATACCGCCCCAACAGATCCACAGATGATGCAATCATTATTGCACTCCACACTGCCCTTTCCCACCTGGACAAAAGGAACACCTATGGGAGAATGCTATTCATTGACTACAGCTCAGTGTTTAACACCATAGTGCCCTCAAAGCTCATCAATAAGCTAAGGACCCTGGGACTGAACACCTCCCTCTGCAACTGGATCCTGGACTTCCTGACTGGCCACCCCCAGGTGGTAAGGGTAGGTAACAACACATCCGCCACGCTGATCCTCAACATAGGCGCTCCTCAGGGGTGCGTGCTCAGTCCCCTCCTGTACTCCCTGCTCACTCGTGACTGCACGGCCAGGCATGACTCCAACAACATCATTAAATTTGCCGATGACACAACAGTGGTAGTCCTGATCACCGACAAATACGAGACAGCCTATAGGGAGGAGGTCAGAGACCTGGCCGTGTGGTGCCAGGACAACAACCTCTCCCTCAATGTGATCAAGACAAAGGAGATGATTGTGACTACAGGAAAAAGAGGACCGAGAGCTTCAAGTTCCTTGGTGTCCACATCACCAAAAAATAACATGGTCCAAGCACATGAAGATAGTCGTAAAGAGGGCAAAACCTATTCCCTCTCAGGAGACTGAAAAGATTTGTCATGGGTCCTCAGATCCTCTAAAGGTTCTACAGCTGCACCATCGAGAGGATCCTGACTGGTTGCATCACTGCCTGGTATGGCAACTGCTCGGCCTCCGACCGCAAGGCACTACAGAGGGTTGTGCGAACGGCCCAGTACATCACCGGGGCCAAGATTCCTGCCATCCAGGGCCTCTATACCAGGCGGTGTCAGAGGAAGGCCCTAAAAATTGTCTAAGACTCCAGCCACCCTAGTCATAGACTGTTCTCTCTGCTACCGCACGGCAAGCGATACCGGAACGCCAAGTCTAGGTCCAAGATTGTGTTTTTAGCACAGGTGGCAACATAGTGGCCTGCCATAGGGCAGCTTTAAAGCCAGAGACAGTAGACAGACTTTTCTTTCTTGCTTGTAAGATGACAACTACCCCAACTTCAACTGTAATGTGCCATTAGGCTAACAGTTATAATGCATATTGACTTGCACTATTTTTTTTTTTTTTTTTTTTTTCTTGTTCATAACTTGTAAGGGTTTATAGCTTTTAAAAAAAGTGGAGTTAATGTTATTTGTGAGTTCTACATCTGACAATAAATAAGAATCATTAAAGCCTTTGGTTTGTTTAGGCAGTCTTGAGTCTGAAGCAGAAATTGACCTTTTAAACATGATTTGATTAATATCATGCTAATTATCGGTATTGAATGAAAATAAATATATATATATATCATGATAATTTATTTGCCATATTGCCCAGCCCTACTTGAGGGTATAGGGAATGTTTTTCCTAAACAAATTAGAGATTTCGGTAACATAACTTTTCAGTCAGAAATGTATGTAATTCTGTTGCCGCTTCAGCAACACTGACAGCATGATACACACTGTTGATGCAGGGAGGAGAGAGCGGGTGCTAGTCACAGTCACTGTCTTTTTTTAAACACCGCGCAGCAAGTCTGAGCCAGGCTCAGCACTCCCTCTTGTCATTTGTGCGTCTTAATTATTTCATCAAACAGTTCGCTTAAAGCATCAGACAAGCTCAGTGCATTTAATTATTTGATTAAAACACATAGGATGTGTCTATATATGGAAAAATACACGTTTTAAAGTTCCGACCAATCAATTGGTCAAAAGAATAGACGACACTTAGTCGACCAAGATTTTCATTTGTCGGGAACAGCCCTAAATGTCTCAACCAGCCCATTGTGCAGCCTTACCTGTGATGTGGTCCACACAGTAGGCTGGTGGGCAATTAGGGATCATCTAGTTCTGCTTTTGTGCTTTCTTTTCACATCCGATTACTGTTTTGAAGCCACGATTAGTCAAATAATAGTTCTGGTCTTTGGCTATATAATTGAGGTGTTCATTTGGTTAAAAGTTTGCGTGTAGGGGGGCCTCCCGGGTGGCGCAGTGGTCTAGGGCACTGCATCGCAGTGCTAACTGCGCCACCAGAGTCTCTGGGTTCGCGCCCAGGCTCTGTCGCAGCCGGCCGCGACCGGGAGGTCCGTGGGGCGACGCACAATTGGCATAGCGTCGTCCGGGTTAGGGAGGGTTTGGCCGGTAGGGATATCCTTGTCTCATCGCGCTCCAGCGACTCCTGTGGCGGGCCGGGCGCAGTGCGCGCTAACCAAGGGGGCCAGGTACACGGTGTTTCCTCCGACACATTGGTGCGGCTGGCTTCCGGGTTGGATGCGCGCTGTGTTAAGAAGCAGTGCGGCTTGGTTGGGTTGTGCTTCGGAGGACGCATGGCTTTCGACCTTCGTCTCTCCCGAGCCCGTACGGGAGTTGTAGCGATGAGACAAGATAGTAATTACTAGCGATTGGATACCACGAAAATTGGGGAGAAAATGGGATAAAAAAAAATAAAAAAATTAAAAAAAAGTTTGCGTGTAGAGTATAGGTCTGACACGGGGGTCTATGTCTTAACTGGAAGCGTGGGTGGAGGTGGTGGTGTTGTCTGGAGGGTCTTGTGGGAAGAAAACAAGGCTAATAAATTACACCTGAGTCTTTGATCTCATCTGGGAACATTTAAACGCCTGTGACACCCAAAGCTTTGTTATAACATATTTGTGCTGGCTCTGTTGTTTTTCTGCCAGACTAAGCACAGTTTCTTAAAATATTTTCTCTTATAATTGGGGCTGTGAAATCCTTTCTCTGTCCAAGTTGGTTAAGTTGAGTTGTCATGCTTGCGTAACTTCTGCACCACTTGCAGTTTTTCTGAACGGTCAAAAGGTCTGAGAAAGGGAGGAGCTAATTTTTTTTTGCTCACAATCTGGAATAAGATCAAATATGTATTACCATAACAACACCTCAGTGATAGGCTTTCAGTCAATTGTTGATAACGTTACCTACCAATTGATGATAACGTTACCTGTCAAATAACCACTCTGACAACACCTCAGACTAAAGAGGTGCATAACGTTCTCTGATATCTGAGTGCTCCTGTACCATCTATTCCTGAATGTTTAATGCTAAAATGAAAATGTACTTTTATGGAGGAACTAACCACCCGGTGCAGTAATGTCCTAGCCTAGAATCCAAAGGGATATACTCTGTTTCACTAGCATATCAGTGTGGATTCCAGGCTAGTAATGTCCCCATCCCAGCAGTGGAATGACATGATAAACAGGTGGAAAAGTCATTTTTTATTCCCAGACAGACAGTAGAGGCATTAACCTAGTTTGAGAGCATAACAGATCTGCTTCTTCTAGCCATGACTGTAATGAAGATGAATGACTCCATGGCTTAAAGGCAAGCCACAGAGGATTACTACACCATACACCTCCTGGGATAGGAGGGAAATGTGTGTGTGTGGTGGTGTGCAGTGTGGGCAAGCGTGTTTGCCTGTGGTAAGCGATTGTATTCCCTCAGCATGATGTTTGTTTAGCTGTAGCTAAACACGGGTGGCCAGGACCAGGGCAATATCTGATCAATTATTTCACAGTCGACTTCAGGCTAACTATGTGAGTTGAGGCTTCTGTTTGTTGGTTTCCTCATCATAGGCTTCTGTGTGAGGCCAAAGCCAGCTCTGCTCTGCTCTGCACTGTGGAGAATGATGCAGTCAGGCAGTGTGCATCACACACCATGAACCATGAGGCACAGAACAGGCAGAGAAAATGGTCTGGTGTAAGATAACATCAGATCAGCAATGAAAACACATGTGCTAGCCTAGGGCTGACTCGTTGTTGTGTGAATGAACATTTTAATGCTGCCTTACTGCTCTTTAATTATTTGTTACTTAACTTTTTTTTTAGGTATTTTCCTTAAAACTGCACTGTTGGTTAAGGGCTTCTAAGTAATCATTTCACTGTTGTATGCGGTGCATGTGACAAATACAATTTTATTTGATTTGATTACTCATGAGATGGCTAGCGCAGGCCATCAACAAAGATTTCATTTGAAACCCAGATCTGTCAACAATGTATTTTGTTTCGATGCACCACATTTCTAGGCCATCGCTGTAAATAAGAATTTGTTCTTCATTTACTCACACCTATAAATAAAGGTTAAATAAAATACTAAATATAATCACGGACCCACTAATATTTGGGGTGGGAAGCCAACATGTAGTAGTTGGTCAGGTGGTTTGGTCATATTAGGGAATCTTGGCCCCCCTTTCTATGACCACAGTTTCCCTCTCTCATCCCTCTATTGCTCTTCTGTCTCTTCCCCTCTTCTGTCTCTTCCCCTCTTCCGTCTCTTCCCCTCTTCTGTCTCTTCCCCTCTTCTGTCTCTTCCCCTCTTCTGTCTCTTCCCCTCTTCCCCTCTTCTGTCTCTTCCCCTCTCCCGTCTCTTCCCCTCTCCCGTCTCTTCCCCTCTCCCGTCTCTTCCCCTCTTCTGTCTCTTCCCCTCTTGCACTATTTGTCTCTTCCCCTCTTCTGTCTCTTCCCCTCGTCCCCTCTTCTGTCTCTTCCCCTCTTCCGTCTCTTCCCCTCTTCTGTCTCTTCCCCTCTTCTGTCTCTTCCCCTCTCCCGTCTCTTCCCCTCTTCCGTCTCTTCCCCTCTTCTGTCTCTTCCCCTCTTGCACTATTTGTCTCTTCCCCTCTTCTGTCTCTTCCCCTCGTCCCCTCTTCTGTCTCTTCCCCTCTTCCGTCTCTTCCCCTCTTCTGTCTCTTCCCCTCTTCTGTCTCTTCCACTCTTCCCCTCTTCCGTCTCTTCCCCTCTCCCGTCTCTTCCCCTCTCCCGTCTCTTCCGTCTCTTCCCCTCTTCTGTCTCTTCCCCTCTTAAACTATTTGTTTCTTCCCCTCTTCTGTCTCTTCCCCTCTCCCATCTCTTCCCCTCTTGCACTATTTGTCTCTTCCCCTCCTCTGTCTCTTCCCCTCTTGCACTATTCCATCTCTTCCCCTTTTCAGTCTCTTCCACTCTTCCCCTCTTCTGTCTCTTCCCCTCTTCTGTCTCTTCCCCTCTTCTGTCTCTTCCCCTCTTCCCCTCTTCTGTCTCTTCCCCTCTTCTGTCTCTTCCCCTCTTCCCCTCTTCTGTCTCTTCCCCTCTCCCGTCTCTTCCCCTCTCCCGTCTCTTCCCCTCTTCTGTCTCTTCCCCTCTTGCACTATTTGTCTCTTCCCCTCTTCTGTCTCTTCCCCTCGTCCCCTCTTCTGTCTCTTCCCCTCTTCCGTCTCTTCCCCTCTTCTGTCTCTTCCCCTCTTCTGTCTCTTCCTCTCTCCCGTCTCTTCCCCTCTTCCGTCTCTTCCCCTCTTCTGTCTCTTCCCCTCTTGCACTATTTGTCTCTTCCCCTCTTCTGTCTCTTCCCCTCGTCCCCTCTTCTGTCTCTTCCCCTCTTCCGTCTCTTCCCCTCTTCTGTCTCTTCCCCTCTTCTGTCTCTTCCACTCTTCCCCTCTTCTGTCTCTTCCCCTCTCCCGTCTCTTCCCCTCTCCCGTCTCTTCCCCTCTCCCGTCTCTTCCCCTCTTCCGTCTCTTCCCCTCTTCTGTCTCTTCCCCTCTTAAACTATTTGTTTCTTCCCCTCTTCTGTCTCTTCCCCTCTCCCGTCTCTTCCCCTCTTGCACTATTTGTCTCTTCCCCTCCTCTGTCTCTTCCCCTCTTGCACTATTCCATCTCTTCCCCTTTTCAGTCTCTTCCACTCTTCCCCTCTTCTGTCTCTTCCCCTCTTCCGTCTCTTCCCCTCTTTCCTTCTTCCCCTTTTCCATCTCTTACCCTCTTCTGTCTCTTCCCCTCTTCAGTTTCTTCCCCTCTTCTGTCTCTTCCCCTCTTCTGTCTCTTCCCCTCTCCCGTCTCTTCCCCTCTTGCACTATTTGTCTCTTCCCCTCTTCTGTCTCTTCCCCTCTCCCGTCTCTTCCCCTCTCCCGTCTCTTGCCCTCTTCCGTCTCTTCCCCTCTTCTGTCTCTTCCCCTCTTAAACTATTTGTTTCTTCCCCTCTTCTGTCTCTTCCCCTCTCCCGTCTCTTCCCCTCTTGCACTATTTGTCTCTTCCCCTCCTCTGTCTCTTCCCCTCTTGCACTATTCCATCTCTTCCCCTTTTCTGTCTCTTCCACTCTTCCCCTCTTCTGTCTCTTCCCCTCTTCCGTCTCTTCCCCTCTTTCCTTCTTCCCCTTTTCCGTCTCTTACCCTCTTCTGTCTCTTCCCCTCTTCCGTCTCTTCCCCTCTTCCGTCTCTTCCCCTCTTTCCTTCTTCCCCTTTTCCGTCTCTTACCCTCTTCTGTCTCTTCCCCTCTTCCGTCTCTTTCCCTATTCCGTCTCTTCCCCTCTTCCCCTCTTCCGTCTCTTTCCCTCTTCTGTCTCTTCCCCTCTTCTGTCTCTTCCCCTCTTCCGTCTCTTCCCCTCTTCCGACTCTTCCCCTCTTGCCCTATTCCGTCTCTTCCCCTCTTGCCCTATTCTGTCTCTTCCCCTCTTCCCCTCTTCCGTCTCTTCCCCTCTTCCGTCTCTTCCCCTCTTGCCCTATTCCGTCTCTTCCCCTCTTGCCCTATTCTGTCTCTTGCCCTATTCCGTCTCTTCCCCTCTTGCCCTATTCTGTCTCTTCCCCTCTTCCCCTCTTCCGTCTCTTCCCCTCTTTCCTTCTTCCCCTTTTCCGTCTCTTACCCTCTTCCGTCTCTTCCCCTCTTCCCCTCTTCCCCTCTTCCGTCTCTTTCCCTCTTCTGTCTCTTCCCCTCTTCCGTCTCTTCCCCTCTTCCGTCTCTTCCCCTCTTGCCCTATTCCGTCTCTTCCCCTCTTGCCCTATTCTGTCTCTTCCCCTCTTCCGTCTCTTCCCCTCTTTCCTTCTTCCCCTTTTCCGTCTCTTCCCCTCTTCCGTCTCTTTCCCTCTTCCGTCTCTTCCCCTCTTCCGTCTCTTCCCCTCTTCCGTCTCTTCCCCTCTTCCGTCTCTTCCCCTCTTCCGTCTCTTCCCCTCTTGCCCTATTCCGTCTCTTCCCCTCTTGCCCTATTCTGTCTCTTTCCCTCTTCCCCTCTTCCGTCTCTTTCCCTCTTCTGTCTCTTCCCCTCTTCCGTCTCTTCCCCTCTTCCGTCTCTTCCCCTCTTCCGTCTCTTCCCCTCTTCCCCTCTTCCGTCTCTTCCCCTCTTCCGTCTCTTCCCCTCTTGCCCTATTCCGTCTCTTCCCCTCTTGCACTATTCTGTCTCTTTCCCTCTTCCCCTCTTCCGTCTCTTACCCTCTTCCTCCTCTTCCCCTCTTCCCTCTCCGGCTATCAAGTGAGTCATTACCACTCCATGTCTTTTTAAGAGGCGTTAAAAGGGTGTCCATCAGTTGTTCTCTCCCAGATGTGGATCAGGACCTCTCCTCTGCTAATAAACTGCATGATAAGAGTCCAACACCTCCCTAGGGAGAGAACTGGGGAGGAGAGGAATGGGGGATGGAGTGCAGCCCATCCATCCACAGTTTGTGTGTGTTTCTGTGTGTGTGTGTGTGCATGTGTGTGGTGCCATTTCACCCTCCTCCTTCACATTGGTTTTAGAGATAAGAGGAGAAGGAGTCATTACCCAGAAGGGATCTCTCACCTGAGAGAATGGGGAGGTAAGTGGAGTGTCTCTCACCCTCACTGGTGGTTATCTATTGGCCAGTGGCTGGTGGCTAATAGCCAGACTCATTATCTGGAGTGGAGCTAACTGAATGCCTGCTTCCTCTGACTGCGAGATGAGAGGAGACCCAAGCCAGGGAGAGGAGACCCAAGCTAGGGAGAGGAGACCCAAGCCTGGGAGAGGAGACCCAAGCTAGGGAGAGGAGACCCAAGCCAGGGAGAGGAGACCCAAGCCAGGGAGAGGAGACCCAAGCCTGGGAGAGGAGACCCAAGCTAGGGAGAGGAGACCCAAGCCAGGGAGAGGAGACCCAAGCTAGGGAGAGGAGACCCAAGCCAGGGAGAGGAGACCTAAGCCAGGGAGAGGAGACCCAAGCCTGGGAGAGGAGACCCAAGCTAGGGAGAGGAGACCCAAGCCAGGGAGAGGAGACCCAAGCTAGGGAGAGGAGACCCAAGCCAGGGAGAGGAGACCCAAGCCAGGGAGAGGAGACCCAAGCCAGGGAGAGGAGACCCAAGCTAGGGAGAGGAGACCCAAGCCAGGGAGAGGAGACCCAAGCTAGGGAGAGGAGACCCAAGCCAGGGAGAGGAGACCCAAGCTAGGGAGAGTAGACCCACGCCAGGGAGAGGAGACCCAAGCTAGGGAGAGGAGACCCAAGCTAGGGAGAGGAGACCCAAGCCAGGGAGAGGAGACCCAAGCCTGGGGGCCTGGGACAGTTTTCACAAAAAGTCTCAGAGTAGGAGTGCTGACCTAGGGTCAATTTTCCCTTTTAGGTGTTAATGAATACAATCATATGGACAGGGAGAACCTGGTCCTAGATCAGCACTCGTACTCTTGAGACGGTTTGTGAATAGCAACCTTGGGGGTCTGACTGATGTGGTGGGAGGTGAGTACTGATGAGAGGTTCCTTGTCCCTCTCATGCCTGACCAGGGCTGCACCTGCTCTGGGTTCCAGGATCAGGTGGCATCTTGGTTCACTTCCAGTAAACCGTATTAATGTCATGGAGGCGTGATATCTCTATCTGTTAGCGTGCTGTGAGCAGGAAGCGATCTCTGTTGGTTTTGGTGGGGCTTGTCGTGTTGGGTTGCCCCCCTGCCTCATTTTCAATCCAGCATGGGAGAAAAGAGGAGCACTCTATGAATAGAGAAAACCAAACATCCACTGTCTTGTCACTGGTGCTGTCTATGATCTCTGGGCTTTTGTGAAGTGCAGTATTGAGTAGTAGTAGTTGAGTAGTAGTTGATGTTCTCTCTCTGTCTGTCACGCCCTGACCTTAGTATTCTTTGTTTTCTTTATTATTTTTGGTTAGGTCAGGGTGTGAAAAGGGTGATATATGTGTTTTGTCCTGTCTAGGGTTTTTGTATGTTTAAGGGGTTGTTTCTGGTCTAGGTGTTTTGTATGTCTATGGTTGCCTAGATTGGTTCTCAATTAGAGGCAGCTGTTTATCGTTGTCTCTGATTGGGAACCATATTTAGGCAGCCATATTCCTTGAGTATTTCGTGGGTGATTGTCCTTGTTTAGTTGCCTGTGAGCACTACATTGGCTTCACGGTTCGTTTTGTTGTTTTGTGAGTTTGTTAAAGTGTTCTTTGTTTAAATAAATAGAAGAATGGATTCTAATCACGCTGCGCCTTGGTCCACTCCTTTAAACGGCCGTGACACTGTCTCTCGCTCTCTCTTCCTGCTCTCTCCCTCCCCCACCTCTCTCTCTCAGTCAATCAATCAAATTAATTTATAAAGCCCTTTTTACATGAGCAGATGTCACAAAGTGCTTGTACAGAAACCCAGCCTAAACCCCAAACAGCAAGCAATGCAGATGTAGAAGCACGGTGGCTAGGAAAAACTCCATAGAAAGACAGGAACCTAGGAAGAAACCTAAAAAGGAACCAGGCTCTGAGGGGTAGCCAGTCCTCTTCTGGCTGTGCCAGGTGGAGATTATAAGAGTACATGGCCATTAAGGCCAGATCGTTCTTCAAAATGTTCAAACATTCGTAGATGACCAGCAGGGAGAAATAATAATCACAGTGCCTCTATCTCTCTGCTCTATCTCTCCCTCCCCCCACCTCTCTTATGACATGCCATTTGTAGACTCCAAGCACGCTGACTGAGTCTTCATTTGTGTCAGCCTACCACACACAGTTGGAGTAAGACAGACAGACAGACAGACAGACAGACAGACAGACAGACAGACAGACAGACAGACAGACAGACAGACAGGCAGGCAGGCAGGCAGGCAGGCAGGCAGGCAGGCAGGCAGGCAGGCAGACAGACAGTTAGTGCTATGCAGCAGTTGCTCCTAGTATATATCTATTAGGTCTGCTGCCTGGACATCGGCAAACAAACAGGCAACGATGGATGGCATGTAACTAGCCCCACTCATCCCTCTCTTCTCAGCTGACTGGATCACAGAGAGAGAATCACATCAAAATATTAGTTATATGTGTTAATTGCTTCCCTGTGAGCAGCTGTGAACCTCTCCCTCCCTTCGATAATGAATTGAAAGTTATCATAACAGAACAAAGCCGTGACTTTTAAGAAAAAAGGACTGTCAGGACAGGAACTTTTAGAATATTTTTGGGCCAGGTCTCGGAGGTGGAAACACGAAAGGCAAACATTTTTCGCCAAACACTGAAGCTAAGCCTGATAGTGGAAATTCATCACAAACTTGTGGTAAAAGCTGATGCCTCACAAGTTTTATGCCCTCTTGTGTGTTGCTGGGGCATTTAAGGTTTGCTGTTGAGTTGAGGTGTTGTTGAGTTTTTACCTCTGGCAGGTGTCCCAAGTGTCTTTTTGATAGTGTTGAAGGCCTCTGCCCACACACCACAGGTAGGACAGTGCCCCTGACTGTACCAGGTCTGGGACCTGCTGCAGAGGTTGCTTGTCAGGCCGGATGTAACTGTAGGTATGGATTGGTCCAGAGACCTCCATCCGGGCCAGTGTTCCTGTGATTGCAGGGGGCTGATCACTGGTGTGTTAATATATTACTTGATACCTATGTGTCGGCAGAACTCTTTGTTAGGGGGTTTTAGTTCTCGCTCTTTCTTTCTGTTTCTCTCTCCCCTTTTCTCTTCTCTCTCTCTCCTTGTATCTCTCTTCTGTCCCTCTCTCTCTCTCTCTTTCTCTCTTCTGTCCCTCTCGCTCTCTCTCTCTCTTTCTCTCTTCTATCCCTCTCGCTATCTCTCTCTTTTGTCCCTCTCACTCACTCACTCACTCACTCACTCACTCACTCACTCACTCACTCACTCACTCACTCACTCACTCACTCACTCACTCACTCACTCACTCACTCACGCACGCACGCACTCACTCACTCACTCACTCACTCACTCACTCACTCACTCACTCACTCACTCACTCACTCACTCACTCACTCTCTCTCTTTTGTCCCTCTCACTCACTCACTCTCTCTCACTCACTCACTCACTCACTCACTCACTCACTCACTCACTCACTCACTCACTCACTCACTCACTCACTCTCTCTCTTTTGTCCCTCTCACTCACTCACTCTCTCTCTTTTGTCCCTCTCACTCACTCTCTCTCTTTTCTCTCTCTCTCTCTCTCTCTCTCTCTCTCTCTCTCTCTCTCTCTCTCTCTCTCGCTCTCTCTCTCTCTCTCTCTCTCTCTCTCTCTCTCTCTCTCTCTCTCTCTCCCTCTCTCACCTGAGAACCCAGTGTCCCAGACTCACAGGTTCATTAATTATACAGGCTATTGAAAGCTTAGCCCCAGGCTAAAGGCAGCTAGCACACTGAGGTAAAATGAACCTGTTGTGTCCACAATGACCCTGCTCCTACTTCTTCTACCCTTTCTCTGTGAGTCGAATGTGTAAACTGAGACTTGATAATACCCACCCATCCCTTCTAAAGAACAGCTGGCCTGGAAGTCTGTAACGAAGTCGCTGGGTGGCTCCCAAATGGCACCCCATGCATTGTTGGGCAGAGTGTAAAAGTAAAGCATTTCTCTGTACTTGAGCATGTGACAATGCAACTTGAACTTGAACGAGGCTAAAAGTAGTCCACTGTAAAGAGAATAGTGATGCCATTTAGGATGGAAGCGCCCACATTCCAAACTCTTCTCACTCAGGGTTGAGTAGCCTACATGGAACCAAGTAGGAGCTTGCGGTATTCTGATCATGTTTTGTGCATAATGTTGCTGTCTTCACGTGGCGAGTCAGAGCAGTGTTTACTTCCCAGACACCTAATTTGAATAGGAAGGGGACAGATATGTCATTTTGATCGATTTGAAGGTCCTCGCCAAGCAAAAGATCGACGTTCAATACTGAAGAGTTTTCTTTGCAAATGATTGTCTGTATGACAGTTATGAGAATGAGATTGATGAGCCTGGCGTATTTGTTTGAGATTTGGCTACATTCTGTCGCTTTCAAAACAACTTTCCACACCTACATTTCAGCTAACACTGCAAAAATGTTTGGGAAAAACTCACAAGCGACTTTTCAAAGAGAGACAGACCCCAAAGGGAGATGTAAAAAACAGAGATAAAATGTCAGCTAGCAGCTCAGAGAAGAGAAGTCACACCAGTGTGAATCCTGCTTTAATTGTTCCAGTATGTACATTCTATGCTTCCTTCCTGCAGAGTTGGTTTCCTAAAGCAGCTTCCCAGAGTAATTAGTTCCATCAATCATGTCCCTGGTCTGGGCCCCATGGAATAGCCTAGCACTCAGCCTAGCGCTCAGTGCCCCTCCGTCAGACAGATAAGAACAGATGAGGCTAACGCTAATGGAAGCTAGCCGCTAAAACATTAGCTTCTGGAATGGATTGTGCTTACTCCATCAAAATCGATAGCGTATCCAGGTTTGTTGGCAGGTAGAACAAAAGAAAGCATTGGTGCAGATGGCGAGAATGCATTATTGGACTCACTCCAACAGTAAACCTTTGTTTACAGTTCAACACAGAAAAGATAACCACATATTTAACTTTAATTGTTGTTTACAAAAATTGATGACTGTCCTCACCACATAAACTTGTGTGAAAGTTTTCAACAGGGTATCTGTCCTTGGTCCACATACTGTACGTGGAGGAGGGTCAGCTATTTATCTCTGTTCTGCTGCGGGTGGGTTATCTGATGGCAGCGTCTTGGGGGACAGGGAGAAAGGGACTGTGTTGTGTGTGTGTGTGTGTGTGTGTGTGTGCGTGCGTGCGTGCGTGCGTGCGTGCGTGCGTGCGTGCGCGTGCGTGCGTGTGTGGGAGCATTGACCGGCCAGAAGGGACAGTGTGTTGTGCCTTTTATGGCCTTAGTGCTTCTGGGTGGCTGGAGCCGGTGTGGTGACAGGTGGTGGTGAGTGAGAGTGACAGTAAGGTGACTTTTACACAGTGATGAAACTTCCTATTAATAAGTTAGCGTTTGCCCTACCACTGACCACTATAAATAAACAGTCTGCTTCCAAGAGGAAAGATCACGTCCGTTATTTAAATGTATTCGTATGTAGCCTTATGTGAGTAATGGACTGGTGGGTATGGAATTCTAACTGTAAAGATGTTTTAGACTGGTTTCTCACACACTGAGGCAGAAAAGGTTGATCAAAGCAGAATGGAGGCGGGATCTTCATTGAATAGCAATGGGGTGGGCATTCACTTCCTGATTCAGTTTTGTTCAAATTCATTTGCCGCTAGTTTGTGAATCTGAATGACAGTAGGCTGTTTGAGATTGTGCAGATCGAAAATGTGCCAGCCTGAATGTCATGATGGGCTGCTCCAAATTGTTAAATGAGGGTTTGTAAGGTCATGAAACGTCATGGAAATTAGTTTCATAATTGTTGTTAATGTATTTCATGAAAGCGCACTTTTAAATATGATAAATCAATAAAAAAAATGACATATCAGTCATTATCGGAATGACTCTTCAGTGCAGTCTGTGGTGCTGCGTGTGTGTGCCAGTGCGACTGGGCCGTTGCCCGAGGAGAGAGAACGCGACATTTCAGCAGCAGGTATAAAATAATAACAGACAGACAAACTAGATCACCAATTCAAAACAAAACATGTAGCGGTTATCTCGCTACTTAACTAAAGCTAACTAAGCATTCATTTTGTTGTTGCCTTTCTACCGGCACTGTAGAGCCTAAATAAATCTGCACTGTTGGAAAGCAGGGATTCCCCTCTATTAAACAGTAGCCATGTAATTGCAACAACTTACAAAATGTTCTAAGAATAGCCTAATTAACAAATAATTTGCTGTGCATAGATCTCCCCTGAAACATGAATGTTTGAGCCTAATATATAAACATGTCTAGTTAAATACCTTGCTTTGAAGTATCCTATCTTATCCGTTGATCCCTGATTTATTGAATGAGGAAATAAAGTATTTAGTTGTAATGTTGAAAAAGCCAAGCCTGCACAACCAGGAGCTCTCCAGATGGAGGGTTGACCACATGTTGACAACATGGTACTATCAGTGCAGTTCTATGTGGGGGGTTAAGTGCCTAGATTAAGGGCACAACGGCAGGAGGTGGTAGTTCTACATGGGATCAGACACAGCAGCCTTCCAGTGTCAATAATGCTTACTTTTCATGTAGGCTATAACAATAGTCATGAATATGTGGTTAAAAGTTATGGAGAAGTCATTGAAAATGTGTATCAACCGTTAACAGTGAATAATCAGAGGTCTCTATTAGAGGTCGACCGATTATGATTTTTCAACGCCGATACCGATACCGATTATTGGAGGACAAAAAAAGCCTATAGCGATTAATCGGCCGATTTAAAAAATAAATAATAATATGTATTTATATATATATATATATATATATATATATATATATATATATATATATATATATATATATATATATATATATATCATACACACACACACATTTTTGTTATAATGACAATTGCAACAATACTGAATGAACAATGAACACTTTTATTTTAACTTAATATAATACATAAATAAAATACATTTAGTCTCAAATAACATGAGAACATATGTTAAAACAAACCACCAGCTTTCATGGGTCTTCAATATTCCCAGTTAAGAAGTTTTAGGTTGTAGTGCAGAAAGCAGAGCTTGTCTGCATGGTCCCCTGTCAGTCTGCTCCTCCGTGAAACACAGACCTTATTTGAAGTAGATCAAGACATTCTCTATGGAAGACATGAACAGTAAAATAACGAAGGAACCCCTTTCAAGTTCAGCCGCAAGTTATTACAGGAATTATAACGCGTCGACTATTTCTCTCTAAACCATATACCTTTAACTAATCCGGAAACTATCACCTCGAAAACAAAATGTTTATTCCGTTCCGTATTTTATCTAACGGGTGGCATCCATGAGTCTAAATATTCCTGTTACATTGCACAACCTTCAATGTTATGTCATAATTACGTAAAATTCTGGCAAATTAGTTCGCAAAGAGCCAGGCGGCCCAAACTGTTACATATACCCTGACTCTGCGTGCAATGAACGCAAGAGAAATGACACAATTTCACCTGGTTAATATTGCCTGCTAAACTGGATTTCTTTTAGCTAAATATGCAGGTTTAAAAATATATACTTGTGTATTGATTTTAAGAAAGGCATTGATGTTTATGGTTAAGTACACATTGGAGCAATGACAGTCATTGATTGATTGTTTTTTATAAGATAAGTTTAATGCTAGCTAGCAACTCACCTTAGCTTACTGCATTCGCGTAACAGGCAGGCTCCTCGTGGAGTAAAATGTAATCAAGTGTTAGAGCATTGGACTAGTTAACTGTAAGGTTGCAAGATTGGATCCCCCGAGCTGACAAGGTTAAAAATTTGTCGTTAACGTTCCTAGGCCGTCATTGAAAATAAGAATGTGTTCTTAACTGACTTGCCTAGTTAAATAAAGATTAAATAAAGGTGTAGTACCGAAAATACCGATTTCCGATTGTTATGATAACTTGAAATCGGCCCTAATTAATCGGCCATTCCCATTAATCGGTCGACCTCTAGTCTCTATAGCATAATGTCATTTGTGAATTTCGGTGAGTGGAGCGACTAATGGACCGACTTAGAAAAAGACAGCTCCTACACCAAGTCAAGCACTGTGTACATATAGGGGCTTCAGTGTCAGGCTTGGGTTACAGATTGACTGCAGATAGCTATGGCCTTGAAGGAAATATGGGTGCTTAAAGTAACTGTCCAGTGTGTCCAGATTTCTATCAAATATGACCTATAATTTTTGTAAATTTTTATTTCACCTTTATTTAACCAGGTAGGCCAGTTGAGAACAAGTTCTCATTTACAACTGCGACCTGGCCACAATAAAGCAAAGCAGTGTGACACAAACAACAACATAGAGTTACACATGGAATAAACAAACATACAGTCAATAACACAACAGAAAAAGCCTATATACAGCGTGTGCAAATGGCGTGAGCAGGTAAGGCAATAAATAGGCCATAGTAGCGAAGTAATTACAATTTAGCAAATTAACACTGGAGTGATAGATGTGCAGATGATGATGTGGAAGTAGAAATACTGGTGTGCAAAAGAGCAAAAAAGTAAATAAAAACAATATGGGGATGAGGTAGGTAGATTGGATGGGCTATTTACAGATGGGCTGTAAGCGGTAAGCGGTAAGCTGCTCAGATAGCTGATGCTTAAAGTTAGTGAGGGAGATATAAGTCTCCAACTTCAGCGATTTTTGCAATTCGTTCCAGTCATTGGCAGCAGAGAAATTAATTACAATATGACAGAATTTTTTTCCTTACAATTTATTTTAATTAAGTATGTGGAACAGCAGCTTTTCTGTGTTTGAATGGTGTGTGTGTATACTGGTCATTAAAAATATTAATGGCAGTAGATGATTGGTACTAGATGAACTGCTGATTGGCCAGCTCATCCTCCTCTTGAGGATGACAGCATCCTCTATGAGGAAATAGCAAGCGTTTTTTAAACGGTCTATTTGAGATACAAGTTTGAGGTGGGGGTTTTGAAGTGTTTTTTTCTCCAATTTATGCTTTGGCCACCAATACGAGTATAGAATGATTCAAGAACATTATTTGGGTATGAGTTAACAGAATATTAACTTTTAAAAGTGAGATTTTCACTGGAGTGTACTTTAAAACACTGGAGAACATGATTGTGTGTCATGTAGTGAAAACAGGTTGCAGTGTGTGTGGTGTGACAAGACACATTCCTTTGTGCAGACTGGCAGGGGGCCAGCATTCCTCCAGAGACAGGGCTTGTGTTTCCACCCTCCAGCGAAGTGTATGTGCATGTGTGTGTGTTTTGCTGTGTTGTGTGCGTGTGTGTGCATATGCTTGCCTGTGCTTGTTTTTGCGAGAGTGTGTGTGTGTGTGTGTGTGTGCGCATGAGTCTGTGTGTGCATGTGTGTATGCTTGTGTGAGTGTATGAGTGTGTATGCTTGTGTGAGTGTATGAGTGTGTGTGTGTGTGTGTGCAGTGAGAGGAGGGGGCGTCTCCAGTGAGGTCAAAGGCCAGAGTCTCATAGGGCGAGACACACACAGGATTCACACAGACCGCTCCAGTCTGCATGAAATCATTGCCTGAATTCGTCAATGAATCATCCCACTTGTCCTCAATTTAAGCTTCTGCTTGATGGTTGATGTTTGGCATGACACCACTTTTAAAGTGATTTATTGATGTAACCATTCAATTTTGTAAGGGTTTTTTCTTCTCAAATGTCACTGACAACACAGCATGATGAACAGCAATCTCATTTTTTATTTTCCTCAGGATAGAACACGTAGTCGTGTTGACTTGTTTTCACACCTGACATCTTCTCTACCATCTCTTCGTTTGATCATTGAAGAATCATTTGAAAGCAGAGCGATTGTGACTCACGTGAAAACCACACCACAGCTCACTTACTCATGAGCGTAATTCAGTTGGCTGTCAGGTCTACCCCCGGAGAATGTCAAGACTAACTCTTTCATGTGACACTTGAGCTTTTGTATTTGATTTCACATCAATGGCGTTTCTCTCTCGTTGACTGAAAACCATGTTTCCCCTTTACTTTGCCTTCCATTCAGAAGTTACACAGCCCCTTTTATTCAAGTAGCATCCGAATGAATGTAGCTTTTGACTGCAGCCATGTGGCTGAGGGCCGTGGTCATTTTATTTTTTATTTATTTTGACCTTTATTTAACTAGGCAAGTCAGTTAAGAACAATTTCTTATTTTCAATGACGGCCTAGGAACAGTGGGTTAACTGCCTTGTTCAGGGGCAGAATGACAGATTTGTACCTTGTCAGCTTGGGGATTTGATCTTGCAACCTTTCTGGTTACTTGTCCAACGCTCTAACCACTAGGCTACGCTTTTAGCACTGTGGGAAGCTATGTGACGCTATGTGAAGCTATGTCACGCTATGTGACGCTATGTGAAGCTATGTTTTTAATTTTTATTTTATTTCACCTTTATTTAACCAGGTAAGCTAGTTGAGAACAAGTTCTCATTTACAACTGCGACCTGGCCAAGATAAAGCAAAGCAGTACGACACAAAAAACAACACAGAGTTACACATGGAATAAACAAGCGTACAGTCAATAACACAATAGAAAAAAAGAAAGTCTATATACAGTGTGTGCAAATGGCGTGAGGAGGTAAGGCAATAAATAGGCCATAGTATCGAAGTAGTTACAATTTAGCAAATTATGACTGGAGTGATAGATAGATAACTTTTTTGAGTTAGAGCTACAGGATGAAAATTTCTGTTTGAAAAAGCTAGTCTTTGCTTTTCTGACTGACTGCGTGTATTGGTTCATGACTTCCCTGAAAAGTTGCATATCGCGGAGACTATTCGATGCTAGTGCAGTCCGCCACAGGATGTTTTTGTGCTGGTCAATAGTGAAAGTTCAGCATTAAAGCGTGATTTAAATTGAAAGAATATGTTCTCGCGTTAGCGGAGACTGCATTCACGGTAAAACGCTGCATCGGTCAGCTCAATCAGAAATGACCTTTACATCTCTAGCGTTCAATCTGTAAGGCTTCAGCCATCCAGATTGAAACGAGAACTAAGTGTAGTGTAGAGCTGGAGCCAATAGAACAGCAGATGATGATGTGCAAGTAGAAATACTGGTGTGCAAAACAGCAGAAAAGTAAATTAAAACAATACGGGGATGAGGTAGTTGGGTGTGCTATTTACAGATTGGCTGTGTACAGGTACAATGATCGGTTAGCTGCTCAGATAGTTGATATTTAAAGTTAGTGAGGGAAATATAAGTCTCCAGCTTCAGTGATTTTTGCAATTCGTTCCAGTCATTGGCAGCAGAGAACTGTAAGGAAAGGCGGCCAAAGGACGTGTTGGCTTTGGGGATGGCCAGTAAGATATACCTGCTAGAGCGCGTGCTATGGGTGGGTGTTGCTATGATGACCAGTGAGCTAAGGTAAGGTGGGGCTTTACCTAGCAAAGACTTGTAGATGACCTGGAGCCAGTGGGTCTGGCGACGAATATGTAGCGACGACCAGCCGACTAGAGCATACAGGTCGCAGTGGTGGGTGTTATATGGGGCTTTGGTAACAAAACAGATGGCACTGTGATAGACTGCATCCAGTTTGCTGAGTAGAGTATTGGAAGCTATTTTGTAAATGACATCGCCGAAGTCGAGGTTCGGTAGGATAGTCAGTTTTACGAGGATATGTTTGGCGGCGTGAGTGAAGGAGGCTTTGTTGCGAATTAGGAAGCCAATTCTAGATTTAATTTTGGATTGGAGATGGCTAATATGAGTCTGGAAGGAGAGGTTACAGTCTAGCCAGACACCTAGGTATTTGTAGTTGTCCACATATTCTAAGTTAGAAACGTCCAGAGTAGTGATGCTAGCCGGGCAGGCGGGTGTGGGCAGCGATCGGTTGAAAAGCATGCATTTGGTTTTTCTAGCGTTTAAGAACAGTTGGAGACCACGGAAGGAGTGTTGTATGGCATTGAAGCTCATTTGGAGGTTAGTTAAAACCTCTACTTCATCACCCTCCCGGATCCGGGATCCTCCTCATCAAAAAAGCTGACTAGCATAGCCTAGCCTAACGGGACAGGGATATCATATAATATAATTTTCATGAAATCACAAGTTCAATACAGCAAATGAAAGATAAACATCTTGTGAATCCAGCCATCATTTCCGATTTTTTTAATGTTTTACAGCGAAAACACAATATGTATTTCTATTAGCTAACCACAATAGCCAAACACACAACCGCATATTTTCACCATGTTTCCACCGCATAGGTAGCTTTCACAAAACCAACAAAATAGAGATAAAATTAGTCACTAACCAAGAAACAACTTCATCAGATGACAGTCTTATAACATGTTATACAATACATTTATGTTTTGTTCGAAAATGTGCATATTTGAGGTATAAATCATAGTTTTACATTGCAGCCACCATCAAAAATAGCACCAAAGCAGCCAGAATAATTACAGAGAGCAACGTGAAATACATAAATACTCATCATAAAACATTTATGAAAAATACATGGTGTACAGCAAATGAAAGATAAACATCTTGTGAATCCAGCCAATATTTCCGATTTTTTAAGTGTTTTACAGCGAAAACACAATATAGAATTATATTAGCTTACCACAATAGCCAAACACACAAACGCATTTATTCACCGCAAAGGTAGCTTTCGCAAAAAACAGCAAAAGATATAAAATTAATCACTAACCTTTGGACAACTTCATCAGATGACAGTCTTATAACATCATGTTATACAATACATTTATGTTTTGTTCAAAAATGTGCATATTTAGAGCTGCAAATCGTGGTTATACATTGTGAATACATAGCAACATTTCCCCAGAATGTCCGGAGATATTTTGGACACTCACCTAATCTGACCAAAGAACTCATCATAAACTTTACATAAAAATACTTGTTGTATGGCAAATGAAAGATACACTGGTTCTTAATGCAACCGCTGTGTTAGATTTTTAAAAATAACTTTACTACAACATACAAAAAGCATTATTGTGAGACAGCGCTCACATATTCTACCCCCTGTTGGAGTGAACATATTCCACAGAAATACGAAATAACATCATAAATTGTGTCTTACTTTTGCTGAGCTTCCATCAGAATGTTGTGCAAGGAGTTCTATTTCCAGAATAAATCGTTTTTTGGTTTTAGAATGTCCATTTCTTCTGTCGAATTCGCGCCACAATGCTAGCCAAGGTTGCTAACATTCCCATCCTCTCTTGGCGCAAAGAACGGAAAACTCCAAAAGTCCCAATAAACGTTGAATAAACTGATAAAACTCGGTTGAAAAAAACTACTTTATGATGTTATTATCATATGTATCAAATAAAATCAGAGCCGGAGATATTCGCCGTGTATACCGAACGCTTTTCAGAGGACAATGTCGAGGTCCCTCGCGCGCCGTCGAAGACAAAGAAAATACTGGACCTGTCACTCCAAAAGCTCTTGTTCGGCCTCAGATCAAGCTAGACACCCCATTCCACCTTCCACTGCCTGTTGACATCTAGTGGAAGGCATATGAAGTGCATACAGATCGATAAATAAAAGCCAGTTGAATAGGCAGGCCCTGACACAGAGCCTCGTTTTCAGATTTTTCACTTCCTGTCTGGAAGTTTGCTGCCAAATGAGTTCTGTTTTACTCACAGATATAATTCAAACAGTTTTAGAAACTTCAGAGTGTTTTCTATCCAATAGTAATAATAATATGCATATTGTATGATCTAGAACAGAGTACGAGGCCGTTTAAATTGGGCACGATTTTTTCCAAAGTGAAAACAGCGCCCACCTATTGACAAGAAGTGTCCAAGGAAGGGCCAGATGTATACAGCATGGTGTCGTCTGCATAGAGGTGGATCAGGGAATCACCTGCAGCACGAGCGACATCGTTGATGTATACAGAGAAAAGAGTCGGCCCGAGAATTGAACCCTGTGGTACCCCCATAGAGACTGCCAGAGGTCCGGACAACAGGCTCTCCGATTTGACACACTGAACTCTATCTGAGAAGTAGTTGGTGAACCAGGCGAGGCAGTCATTTGAGAAACCAAGGCTGTTGAGTCTGCCGATAAGAATGTGGTGATTGACAGAGTCGAAAGCCTTGGCCAGGTCGATGAAGACGACTGCACAGTACTGTCTTTTATCGATGGCGGTTATGATATCGTTTAGTACCTTGAGCGTGGCCGAGGTGCACCCGTGACCAGCTCTGAAACCGGATTGCACAGCGGAGAAGGTACGGTGGGATTCGAAATGGTCAGTGATCTGTTTATTGGCTTGGCTTTCGAAGACTTTAGAAAGGCAGGGCAGGATGGATATCGGTCTATAACAGTTTGGGTTTAGAGTGTCACCCCCTTTGAAGAGGGGGATGACCGCGGCAGCTTTCAAATCTTTAGGGATCTCGGACAATACGAAAGAGAGGTTGAACAGACCGGTAATAGGGGTTGCAACAATGGCTGCGGATAATTTTAGAAAGAGAGGGTCCAGATTGTCTAGCCCAGCTGATTTGTACGGGTCCAGGTTTTGCAGCTCTTTCAGAACATCTGATATCTGGATTTGGGTGAAGGAGAAGCTGCGGAGGCTTGGGCAAGTAGCTGCGGGGGGTGCGGAGCTGTTGGCCGGGGTTGGGGTAGCCAGGAGGAAAGCATGGCCAGCCGTAGAGAAATGCTTATTGAAATTCTCGATTATTGTGGATTTATTGGAGGTGACCGTATTACCTAGCCTCAGTGCAGTGGGCAGCTGGGAGGAGGTGCTCTTATTCTCCATGGACTTTACAGTGTCCCAGAACTTTTTTGAGTTAGAGCTACAGGATGAAAATTTCTGTTTGAAAAAGCTAGTCTTTGCTTTTCTGACTGACTGCGTGTATTGGTTCATGACTTCCCTGAAAAGTTGCATATCGCGGAGACTATTCGATGCTAATGCAGAACGCCACAGGATGTTTTTGTGCTGGTCAAGGGCAGTCAGGTCTGGAGTGAACCAATGGGTATATCTGTTCTTAGTTCTACATTTTTTGAAAGAGGCATGCTTATTTAAGATGGTGAGGAAATTACTTTTAAAGAACGACCAGACATCCTCGACTGACGGGATGAGGTCAATATCCTTCCAGGATACCCAGGCCAGCTCGCAGAAGTGTTTTAGGGAGCGTTTGACAGTGATGAGGGGTGGTCGTTTGACCGCGGACCCATAGCTGATGCAGGCAATGAGGCAGAGATCACTGAGATCCTGATTGAAAACATCCAAGGTGTATTTGGAGGGCAAGTTGGTCAGGATAATAACTATGAGGGTGCCCATGTTTACGGATTTAGGGTTGTACTTGGTGGGTTCCTTCATAATTTGTGTGAGATTGAGAGCATCTAGTTTAGATTGTAGTACTGCCGGGGTTTTAAGCATATCCCAGTTTAGGTCTGAGGATAGATGGGAAGCTATGTGACGCTATGTGACGCTATGTGAAGCTATGTGACGCTATGTGACGCTATGTGACGCTATGTGATGCTATGTGACGCTATGTGACGCCAACTGATACTATGTGACGCTTTGTGAAGCTGTCACAAAGCGAGTTAAGCTACTTTCACACACTGTTCACCAGCTCTGTATTATTTGTCCATTACTTGTAATTACTGGTCATGAAGACTGATGGAATTTCTGCCACTGACTTGGCTGCGATTTGGGATTATCCTCCCGTAAGGGTTGGTGTAATTACCAAATCATCAGACACAGCTCTGGGTGAAACATTATTAGAGAAATGGGTGATTTTGCCGGAGGACAGGTTCCCCTTAGGATCCCCGGTTTGGTTTAGCATTAGCTACCAACCAACTTGCTTTTTGGAAATCAAAATCATCTATGGAAGTTATTTTCATGAACAAGATGGCTCATACATGGGTTTTCCTGTCTTGCTAATACTTCGGTGTGATGCTGAAAGGCACATACATGAATAGGTCCCAGGCAAAGTCAGCTAACTCACATCCACTACACTTTATGTAGGATCAGGTCCCCCCTGGCCATGTTACTGATCCTACATAATCGTATATGCCATTTAGCAGACACTTTTTTTTATGTATGGGTGGTCCCGGCAATCAAAAAAATGACTAGTGCCATGCTCTACCAACTGAGCTACAAAGGACCACCTACCAGCACTCCTGCTGTGAGAAGCTTGATCCATACGGTCCCTGGTTCCAATCTGTCAACCGTTACTGTGCACCTCAGCAGCAGCTTGAGCAATATTCCTTGCGGCCCATTTCTGGGGCCAAAACGCCACAGGAGTTTAAACAGACAGTTTATTCTCATCAGAGTCATTGTTGTGTGAGGCATCAGTCAGATGACTCTAAGATAATGATGATGAAAAGAGAGGGTATGTGCGAGAGGGTATGTGCGTGTGTACGATCTCAGGCCGAGAGGGGCGGAAGGTTGGTTTCCATCAATCACCGCTCCGCCCGCTCGCTCGAGGTACAATGAAGCCTCATCAGGCAGGGGAGGGAGTCTCATACCTTGTCTCCTCTTCAAAAGGTAATCAAGGAAGGGGATAATCAAAGTTTGGGCTCATGCTAGTCATGTTGAACAACAAAGAGTTAGCCTTGGGCCCTGTGCTTTTTTTTTACGCTTCAAAGTTTTCCAAGAAAGAGATTCGTTACACCCTATGTAAATTCAGGACAGTTTTTTTTCTCTATATTGATTTGGGATGCTTGATCTCACCAGCTGCATATAACAGGTCTAGACTGATTTACATTTTAAACTCTGAGGGAAAGTATTATTTTCAAGCGTAATTTGGAAGATTTCATCTCCAACAAGAGACCTTGACCTTTTGAATAATGCAGTAAGTTCAATCATATGTAGGCCTTGGCCTGAACAAGTGCCCCAGCCACCGTGAACCGTGAATCTGAAAGTGTATCTGAAATGAATGCAGCAGAGTTTTTTATTCATTTTAGATGTAGGTTATTTCAGTAAACTGCTGCATTCATTTCACACACACTTTATATTTCACAGAATGCAGCAGACTGCCCCACACTGCTGAATTCCCCTTCCCCATAATGCCAGCAGTGTCTACATTGAGACCTCACACTTAGATGTAATGTGTCCTGTCCTGCTGTTTGCATGCACTGTTTGTCTCTCCAGGTTGTGTTCTCTGGCCAGGTTAAACAACTGCCATCTCCCTGTAAAATAATAGTTCATCTGGGGAGGGGATGGGGGGAGTATGAGCCAGAGCCATAACCATGCTGTTAGAAACATAACATAACAGTTAAAAACAAAGAGGCAGTATGTTATACAGTATACCCCACCACCACTACGCTATGGAAATGCACACAGTGTACATTTAAAAGCGGGTGGGATGGAACTTGTCCTGAAATGTCCACCTTCAATATAATTTATTCTCTGTCAATGTGTGTTTTATTGTGTTCTACTGACTAACTTTTTACATTTTTTAAATATTTGTCATTTAGCAGGCGCTCTTATCCAAAGCCACTTAGTATATTCAAAAGTAGTGCACTAAATCATTGTTGGTGACCCTGGTCAAAAGTAGTGCACTAAATCATTGTTGGTGACCCTGGTCAAAAGTAGTGCACTAAGTCAGGAATAGGGTACCATTTGGGACATTCTACATGTCTCTGCAAAAGGTTTCTGCTGTGTGCTCTACACTGGAAGCAAGATAACCAGTAAGGAGGTGTTCGGCCTGCTAATAGAACACCACCATCATTACTTTGGACTGGGAACAACGATGCACACACACACATGCACACAACTCATGTCAGTTGATGCATATAACACTTGCGGTGCATCATCTGCATAAATCAAACTGTCCTCCATAATTTATACAGCACATTAAATATGAATGTAAAGCTATATGTATATAAGTACCTGCCAATCAATAAATGACCAGCTCTTCAGCAGGGCTTTCCCCAGTATTTACTCAACCTGTTCTAGAAAACACCAGCTTTTAACCTTTTGACTCGTTTGACCTTGATGCTAAGAAAACGCTAAGAAAACGCGGAAGAACTCTGGAAAAAGCAGAAGGAGAACTCATGGAATCTTTTCCCCCCAATGATGACGATGTTTGGTTACACAAGACAAGCCTGGCCTAGATAATTCAGGTGGCCCATTTCCAAGTCAATTAAACATGATCATCATCACATTTACTGCAGTAGATTATGTTGATGGGGGAGATTTTTCTGTTTACCTGAATATGATAACATGGTTATAAACATAATCGACTGTATTCGATGATATAAAAATACTGTATTTACTTACATTTCAGTACAATGAATTCACTGAGGACCTCCCATTTTTCCCCAATAGCCACTGAAACAAGACAGGAATTTCTTTCCGAGGTCTTTCAGAATCTGATTCTGTATTTTCCCACAAACTCGGCAGGCCTGCCAATCGTGGCATTGTAAGCTAAGATTAACAGGGTGTGTTGCTGAACCACAACGGGGGGTTGAGTCATGGCTCGCCAATCTTGTAGCCATTTCCTGCAGTCAAATGACCTAGTGGCCACATAGGTGGAATGTTATTAATATTTTTTCCTAATTTCCTAATTAATAAAATGTATTTTTTTTCTAAGCTGAAGATCCAGGATTTCTATGTCAAACGGTTTTGTTATATTTCAGTCTTCTGTAATGTATATAAAGGGAAGGGAATGGGGATATCTAGTCAAATGTGTCTTTCTGCATTTAAAACCAGGATTTTTGGTTACTGGCACAACGCTCCTATCCGCCAGGCTACCTCACTATTGGGATGTCAACTCAAAACTATATCTGACATGGTACACGTGTCTTCTTTTTTTAAGCTCATAACCATGTGTGTGAGGTGTAAACTTTTGTTTCAAAGTAGATTTGTTTAAGACTACCAAGAAACACTCTGTGTGACCCCTGATTTAGCCCACTGCAGTAAAAGGTTAACCAATGACTGAATGTGCATTCCAAATGCTAGTAGTGCACTATGTAGGGAATAGGGTACCATTTGGAACACGGTCGGTAGGCTTTTAACAGAGGAGATCAGTGTTTTGCTGTTTCTTCCGGCTTTGGTGGTTAACCGTAGAAGACTATCTGAAGTATAATGTCTCTTCACAGCAAAGACAGGGAGCAGAGACCACACTGAGATGATCTGAGTCACAGGGCTTTTCTCTTTCTCTCGCTCTCTCTCTCTCTCTCTCTCTCCAGCACTCCCCTCTATTTAGTTTGAAGTTGCACGCTCCTACCCCAACAATGCAGTAACCAATTACAATACAAAAATAACAAGGTAGAACAAAAACACACAAGATATAAAAATAAGAAATAAGAAGAACACGATAAAGTAAGTAAGCTGTATACAGGGTCAGTTCACAGTCAGTTCCAATACAATATTTACAATGTGCAGTGATACTGGATCGATAGAGGTAGATACATTACATCACCAAAAGTATGTGGGCACATGCTCGTCAAACATCTCATTCCAAAACCATGGGTATTAATATTGAGTTAGTCCCCCATTTGCTGCTATTACAGCCTCCACTGTTCTGGGAAGGCTTTCCACTAGATGTTAAAACATTGCTGCAGGGACTTGCTTTCATTCAGCCACAAGAGCATTAGTGAGGTCGGGTACTGATGTTGGGCAATTAGGCCTGGCTCGCAGTTGGCGTTCCAATTCATCCCAAAGGTGTTCAATGGCGTTGAGGTCAGGGCTCTGTGCAGGCCAGTCAAGTTCTTCCACACCGATCTCGACAAACCATTTCTGTACGGGACCTCACTTTGTGCACGGGGGGGGGGGGGGGGGGGGGGGCATTGTCATGCGGAAACAGGAAAGGGCCTTCTCCAAACTGTTGCTACAAATTTGGAAACACAAAATAGCCTAGAATGTCATTGTATTATGTAAAGATTTCCCTTCACTGGAACTAAGCTGCCTAGCCAAAACCATGAAAAACAGCTCCAGACCATTATTCCTCCTCCACCAAACTTTACAGTTGGCACTATGCATTGGGGTAGTGTTCTCCTGGCATCTGCCAAACACAGATTTCTCCGTCAGACTGGCAGATGGTGAAGCGTGATTCATCACTCCAGAGAACGCGTTTCCACTGCTCCACAGTCCAATGGCGGCAAGCTTTACACCACTCCAGCCGAAGCTTGGTATTGTGCATGGTGATTTCAGGCTTATGTGTGGCTGCTCGGCCATGCAAACCCATTCCATGAAGCTCCCAACGACTGCCATACCAAGCAGTGATGCAGCCAGTCAAGATGCTCTCAATGGTACAGCTGTAGAACTTTTTGCGGATTTGAGAGCCCATGCCAAGCCTTTTAAACCTCTTGAGGGGGAAGAGGCACTGTTGCGTCTTCTTCACGACTGTGAGCTTGTGTGTAGACCATTTTAAGTTCTTAGTGATTTGGACACCGAGGAACTTGAATTTCTAAACCTGCTGGACTGCAGTCCCCCCCCCCCCCCCCCCCCCCTTTCCTGTAGTCCACGATCTGCTTCATGGTCTTACTGACGTTGATGGAGAGGATGTTGTTCTGGTCCCAAACTGCCAGGTCACTGACCTCCTCCCTGTAGGCTGTCTCATCATCGCCGGTGATCAGGCCTACCACCGTCGTGTCGTCAGCAAATTTGATGATGGTGTTGGAGTCATGGGTGAACACGGAATACAGGAGGGCACTAAGCACACACCCCTGTGGGCCTCTCGTGTTGTGGGTCAACATGGCGGAGGTGATGTTGCCTATCCTCAACACCTGGGCTTTGCCCGATAGGATGTATAGCATCCAGTTAAATCGGAAGGTGTTCGGTCACCAGGTCCTAAGCTTAGTGATGAGCTTGGAGGGGACAATTATGTTGAACTCTGAGCTGTAGTCAATGCATTCTCACATAGGTATTCCTCTTATCCAGGTGGGTGAGTGCTGTGTAGAGTGCAATTGAGATTGCATCGTCTATGGATCTGTTGGGGAGGTATGCAAATTGGAGTGGGTCTAGGACGTCTGGGATGATGGAGTTGATGTGTGCCATAACCAACCTCTCAAAGCACTTGGGAACAGGAATGATGGTTGCCATCTTAAAACATGTAGGGATTACAGACTGGGACAAGGAGAGGTTGAAAATGACCATGAAAATGCCTGCCAGCTGTTCAGTGCAAGCTCTGAGAACGCGACCTGGAATACCATGACTAAGGTGTTTAGTCATGGAACATATTCCAATCAGGGCTAGCAAAGCAGTCCTGTAGCATGATCTCTGATTCTGGAGAGTCACAGGTATTTCCTGTTTGAGCTTCTGCTTGTACGGAGTCATGATCTAATTTGCTGAATGGTGAACGAGGGAGGGCCTTGTGTGTTTGCTTGTGGGTAGAATAACAGTGGTCTAGTACTTTATTGCCCCTAGTAGAGAGGGAGACGTGTAGATGGAAGTTGAGCATTGGGTCTCTTAAAACTTCTTACGGCTGAAATCCCGTTAACGGGATCGATTTGACAACAGCCAGTGAAAGTGCAGGGCGCCAAATTCAAACAACAGAAATCTCATAATTAAAATTCCTCAAACATGCAAATTTTTTACATCATTTTAAAGAGAAACTTGTTGTTAATCCCACCACTGTGTCCGATTTCAAAAAGGCTTTACGACGAAAGCATACCATGCGATTATGTTAGGTCAGTGCCTAGTCACAGAAAAACAAAGCCATTTTTCCAGCCAAAGAGAGGAGTCACAAAAGCAGAAATAGAGATAAAATTCACCACTAACCTTTGATGATCTTCATCAGATGGCACTCATAGGACTTCATGTTACACAATTCATGTATGTTTTGTTCGAAAAAGTTCATATTTATATCCAAAAATCTCAGTTTACATTGGCGCGTTATGTTCAGTAATGTTTTGCTTCAAAAACATCCGGTGATTTTGCAGAGAGCCACATCAATTTACAGAAATACTCATCATACATGTTGATGAAAATACAAGTGTTATGCATGGAATTAAAGATATACTTCTCCTTAATGCAACTGCTGTGTCAGATTTCAAAAAAGCTTTACAGCAAAAGCACACCATGGAATAATCTGAGTACAGCGCTCAGGCACCAAAACAAGCCATACAGATACCCGCCATGTTGTGGAGTCAACAGAAGTCAGAAATAGCATTATAAATATTCACTTACCTTTGATGATCTTCATCGGCATGCACTCCCAGGAATCCCAGTTCCACAATAAATGTTTGTTTTGTTCGATAAAGTCCATAATTTATGTCCAAATACCTCCTTTTTTTCGCGCGTTTAGTTCACAATCCAAATTCACAAGGTGCAGGCACTTAGTCCAGATGAAAAGTCAAAACAGTTCCATTACAGTTCGTAGAAACATGTCAAACGATGTATAGAATCAATCTTTAGGATGTTTTTATCATAAATCTTCAATAATATTCCAACCGGACAATTCCTTTGTCTTTAGAAATTAAAGGGAACGCAGCTCGCTCTCACGGCTGTGCGCGTGACTTAGCTCATGGCATTCTGCCAGACCCCTTAGTCAAACCGCTCTTATTCGCTCCCCCTTCACTGTAGAAGCCTGAAACAAGGTTCTAAATACTGTTGACATCTAGTTGAAGCCTTAGGAAGTGCAATCGGACCAAATTTACACTGTATCTTGGGTAGGCAATAACTTGAAAATCTACAAACCTCAGATTTCCCACTTCCTGGTTGGATTTTTTCAACTGTTATACTCACAGACATCATTCAAACAGTTTTAGAAACTTTTTCTATCCAAATCTACTAATAATATGCATATCTTAGCTTCTGGGCCTGAGTAGCAGGCAGTTTACTCTGGGCACGCTTTTCATCCGAATGTGAAAATAGCGCCCCCAGCCATAAGAAGTTAATGACGCAGCATTAAAATCGCCGACAACCAGAAGCGCAGCCTCTGGATGTAAGTCTTCCTGGTTATAGCCTAGTTAAGTGACAGCTTGTTATTTTTCTTGTCCTGAAAACTCCCCTTTTTCCTGTTTACACTAATCTGTTCTGACAGTATATCTCTTCATCACACCTGGCTCACACTCTGCTCTTCCCTTGTTTATCACCCAGTCTCATCATCTGCTGTATGCTGTTGTGCAGTGCTTACAGTAACATTACACAGTGATAGTGATGTTCTCCGTCTTCACTGTATTATGGGCCTTGGTCAAAAGTAGTGAACTTCTTATGGAATAGGGTGCCATTTTGGAATAGGGTGCCATTATGGATTAGGGTGACATTTTGGAATAGGGTGCCATTTTGGAATAGGGTGCCATTTTGGACGCAGAATATATATGCTGCTTCGGTCTGAGTGACTCATGAAGAGTGCTTGCTGCCTAGCCATGCTCCACAGCCTCCACTTAATACCTGATAGATTTCCCATTACGGCTCAGACAGCAGTGATGAAGCACCAGGTAAACCAGCCGTTTCCTCTCTCTCCTGCTCTTACCACTGCTCTTATGATCAACTCCCCGCCACTCAAGAGAATGAATGACGAGACTTCTACTACCATCATGAGACAAATTAGTAGTTTAGTGTGGAGAGCTATATGGAAAACGGAAGCAAGGTTTTTCCTTCTTTGCTCACATCTGCCATTTAGCCAAAGCGACTTACATCAGTCCTCAGACTTACGTGGTCCTTTGTAGATCAGTTGGTAGATCATGGTGCTTGTAACGCCAGGGTAGTGGGTTTGATCACCGGGACCACCCATACGTAAAATGTATGCACACATTACTGTTAGTTGCTTTGGATAAAAGCATCTGATAAATGGCATATATTATTTTATCAGTGAGTGAACACATTTTCGTATCGGTGGCCCCAACTGGAATCGAACCCACCACCCTGGCTTGGCTAGTGCCATGCTCTACCAACTGAGCAACATAGAACCGGAAGGAAGGTTTTTCCTTCTTTGCTCTCCCTCTGGGCTCCTTTGCTCTCCCTTTTTAATCAGTCCTCCATTAATGTCAGGTCATAATGCAAAGGAAGCATATCGTAATAGGGATGTATTTTACGTTGATTTGACACTGAATGGTGCTATGGAAAACCTAAGTGCTGTGTTTAGAGGTTGGTTTGCAGTGTGCTTGCCTGTCTGTCAGTCTGGTAGGGGTTGGCATGCGTCTGCTTGCTGTGTCCTGGCATGTTCAGACAGAGACGTGTATTGAGTGAGACCTCAAGTAATCGACACTTAGGTGCCAATTACAGATAAGAAGCCCATAAGAAGCCTAATTGTAGGGATTTTCACTGGTTAAAGGGGAAATCTGGAATTCAGAAAACAACAAAGAGGTCACCCAGCCACTTGTTTTGGTAAACAGTTCAGGGATAGGGCCTTTATTAAGTGTACTGAACATCTGTGGACCAACAACAAAAGTCTTGCCTAACATAATATAGTCTACATATTTAATCAGATTTTGATTCCGAGGGAGGGAGTCCTTTGGTGCAAGAAGGGTAGATTCAGCTGGATTTCCGTTCGTCCCTGAGACTCAACTGGCCAGCTCCGAGTGGCCTGTCACGAATCATGTTGTGTCCCGATGTGTGGAACAGAAGATGACAGTGACATTGTTTGATGGGACCACACTGTGTGGCACGCACGGCAAGCCGAGAACAGATATTGCTTCTGACCGCCGCCAAGGGATTTGTTGTTCCCTCGGCTTAAGGTTATAACTGTCATCTGTCCACGGCGATAAAAGCTGAAAACAGACATGGTGCTATAGAGGAGGAACTTGTTCATCACTCAACCTCACACTCTGGGCTCAGCGACTGGAGCCTGAAGAGATGAGTTCTCAGCTCTGTCTGTCCTCCTGTGGGATGAAGACATGGATTAGAAGTGGATGATTCAGTCTCGTCCAGAGGACCTCTACTATCGCCTTCTGTCAGAGCAAAGGAGAGAGTAATTGGGGATATGGAAGGAGAGGACACAGAATCCCGCCAATACGTGTCAGTCCATAGATTCAAACCAACAACCCTCTGATTAAAAGCCTGCCTCTCTATCCTCAAGGATACCGCTTCCTCCAAAAGTGGGAGTGCTGGGTAAATTGGGGACATAGAGTGAGTTCAGAGTGCTCCCTCACCCCTGAGATTACAGCTCCTCAGTTTGAAATGGAGGTACTGCAGACGTAGCAACGTTACGTCTACGCACCAGGTTCAGAAAGCTGTCAAGGTGGGACTTGTATAACTCAAATCTCCCAGGACAGGTGGACTGCATACCTGCCTCCGCTACGCTCTCACATGCTAATCTCTGATGGATCTACATTCATGGAAAGGTCAGGTGAACCAACGAACAGTGATCCTCCTGGAATCATTCACGCAGCAGGCAGAGAAAGAGTGAGTTTCACTGGATACAGTAAATAGTCAGTCACGTTGCATTCTAGGCTGTCTACCAACCCCACCCCCCCACCCCAATAATCACGCACACAGGACAGAATGAAAGGAAGGTTTTGTGCTCTGCTGAATGTGCTGAATGTGAGCGGTGTGTGTGTGTGTGTGTGTGTGTGTGTGTGTGTGTGTGTGTGTGTGTGTGTGTGTGTGTGTGTGTGTGTGTGTGTGTGTGTGTGTGTGTGTGTGTGTGTGTGTGTGTGTGCAGTGAGGACTCACTGGAATGTGATGACGAGCGTACAACCGTATGGCACGCCAGCCCTCAGGTGCTTTGGGGACACAGCCTTCAGATGCCTATCTCCCCTTTCAGCTCTCACTGGAGAGGAGCGACACGTTTAATGGACTTATGTTAACTAATGTTTCCATTCGGAAGATCATATGCATGGGAAGTAAACACACATGCATGTATGCTTATGCATGTCATGTTCAGGGATTATGAAGGCTTAATGAATGGTTTATGAAGGCTTTAGGCCATCCCCCCATTCATGTAAGAGTACTGTAGTAGAATGCTTCCTTCGATCTCTGTCTCCTTGGCTCTGGAGGTCACCACGGTTTCACACCACGGTTTCACTCTGTTTACCGCTGCATTAATGTCAACTGATTGCTGTGCCAATTGAACAAAAAAAACATACATGGCCTTTTCTCTCAGTGCTGTGATGAGTTGGATCTGATAATACAGAGTGGAACAACTGCCTGCGACACACACACACACACACACACACACACACACACACACACACACACACACACACACACACACACACACACACACACACACACACACACACTACAGGTTGACACTGGAGTGAAAATTCATGCCTGTCCCATCTTGTCCTGTACATTATTTTCCTGTACTGTTCTATAACCTCGAGAACTTTTCTGTCCTGTGCTAATTGTTGAGCACAGACATATGGAGGCTAATGTGTTTGTTTAGGAAGTATTGATAATAATGTAATTAATGCATTAATAGACTGTGTGGTTCTCTTACCTATTATAGTTAAATGCACTGACTGTAGACCAAAGTTGCTGTGGATAAGAACATATTCTAAATGACCTGGATGTAGATGGGTTAAGGCTGGAGGATGAGGACAGAGACCCAGCAGGATGGTCTGCTCAGCACAGCACCCACATAAATCTGTAGCTTACAGCTGAGCACTGTGCACATATGAACTTTTACAACACATTAACGTTTACAACATCAACATAAACATTGACAAAAACCTGAGCGGCAGTACTGCATAAGTCAATCTATTTGTATTTCACTCTTCACCTCAGATGGCACGCGTTTAGTTAAATACTCAAACAATTGGGCTTGACTGTAAAGTTGTTGCGAGAATGAGCAGCTATGCCGCTTCAGGCCACTCTGTTTGGTAGCCTATTTGATTAAACCGCAGCATTTTTTACAAGCTCTAATGTTCATGTTAGGGATGGGTCCTTGGCTGCAACAAGACGTTGCAATTCCTCTGTTAAAGACTTCATCGTTTAGCCTACTGATGTAGGTTGGCATCTGAGGTAGCCTATGGACTGGCTACTGGCAGTAGGGGGAAATGACCATTTATTTTTTTATAGATTTTTATAATGTAAATTATAATAGGCCTAGCCTACACAGTGGTTATATGAAATGCTCCACACATGACTTACACAAAAGTATGTGGACACCCCTTTAAATTAGTGGTTTCGGCTATTTCAGCCACACCCGTTGTTGACAGGTGTAAAGAATCGAGCACACAGCGATGCAATCTCCATAGACAAACATTAGCACTAGAATGGTCCGTACTGAAGAGCGAAGTGACTTTCAACATGGCACCGTCATTGGATGCCACCTTTCCAACAAGTCAGTTCGTCAAATTTCTGCCCTGCTAGAGCTGTCCCGGTCAACTGAAAGTGCTGTAATTGTGAAGTGGAAACATCTAGGAGCAACAATGGCTCAGCTGTGAAGTGGTAGGCCACACAAGCTCACAGAACGGGACCGCCAAGTGTTGAAGCACGTAGCACGTAAAAATCATCTGTCCTCGGTTACAACACTCACTATCAAGTTCCAAAGCGCCTCTGGAAACAACGTCAGCACAATAACTGTTCGTCGGGAGCTTCATGAAATGGGTTTTCAAGGCTGAGCAGCCGCTCACAAGCCTAAGATCACCACGCGCAATGCCAAGCGTTGTTTGGAGTGGTGTAAAGCTCACCACCATTCGATTCTGGAGCAGTGGAAACGTGTTCTCTGGAGAGATGAACCACACTTCACCATCTGGCAGTCCGACAGAATAATCTGTGTTTGGTGGATGACAGGAGAACGCTACCTGCCCGAATGCGTAGTGCCAACTGTGAAGTTTGGTGGAGGAGGAATAATGGTCCAGGGCTGTTTTTCATGGTTCGGGCTAGGCCGCTTAGTTCCATTGAAGGGAAATCTTAACACGACAGCATACAATGACATTCTAGACAATTCTGTGCTTCCAACTTTGTGGCAACAGTTTGGGGAAGGCCCTTTCCTGTTTAAGTATGACAATGCCTCCATTCACAAAGTGAAATCCATACAGAAAGGGTTTGTCGAGATAGGTGTGGAAGAACTTAACTGGCCTGCACAGAGCCCTGACCTCAACCCCATCAAACACCTTTGGGATGAATTGGAATGTCAACTGCGAGCCAGTCCTAATCGCCCAACATCAGTAATGCCCATAAAATACCCAGTATCTCACTGGGTATTTTATGGGCACCGCACGGCTTTGAGTCTGCCCTCTCTCTGGAGCCATCCGTTGTGCAGCCGTCCTGTAATGCAGCCCAGAGCCATCTGGTCGCTGGTTCAAATCGCGAGCCAAGGTGGTGAGACATTTGCCGATGTGCCCTTAAGCAAGGCACTTAACCCTAATTGCTCCTGTAAGTTGCTCTGGATAAGAGTGTCTGCTAAATGACTAAAATGTAAATGTAAAAGTATGTGTGTACTGCGTAAGTAAAATTGTGTGTGTGTGTGTACTGTGGTAAGCAGGCTCATCAGCCCAGTACCAGTCTGCACATGCTGATAAGAGGCAACCTCACTATGCCCATCTTATCTTGTGCACAGTGCCCAGCTCCTTCATACCGCTGATGTATTACTCTCAGTGTGCCACTTGTTTAGAAGATTATGGACTGCCACTACAGCCGCAGACTAGTGTCTTTGGAAGATGCAAAATGTCAATTTTCAGTTTTGAAAGTGAAAAGGTTTTATGTTTACTTGCAAGGGGTGTTCAAAGTTTACTGAATGCTAGGAGTTTCTTCTCAAATTATTCCTCAATAAGTTGTTATAGCTGAAATGAAAAAGCTCAATATGTTGGTAGCGGTGCGTTAACTGTGTGCTGCGCCTGTTGGTTTTAGGAGTAGTGTAAAGAGATTAAGCTCACAGTTCCTCCAGAGGATGGAAGATATAACCTAGCGAGGCCTCACTCTGAGAGCTGAATGAAAGATAGGCCTGTATGTTCACAGTAATTGTTAAGAATGGACAGAGAGCACCACATGTGGCATGACTCCGTTCAGCTCTGTTCAGACTTTAAACACATGAAGAAGCTGCCATATATATGGAGCTTGTTGTTGTAATTTAGTAAGGTAGAAACCCCTTTCTTTTCCTATTAGCTGGCTCCATGACCCCTTCTTTGTCTCTGTAGCCAGTTCAATCAGCATGAAACGATTCAAGTATGTTTCCTGGATAATGGTTGTGGTTCATGCAGTGGGATTTGCCTGCAGAGAGTAGAGGGTGGAGGGGGGTTTGTATGCCTGGCTGGCAGCCCGGTATGTTTCACTCACTTATGCTTTGTGTCGGTAAAGTCCGCCCTGGTGTACAAGAGCAATGCTTTTGTCTCAGAATCAGAAACCACCCCCCTGGTTCTCATTAGCTCTGCTCTGAACAGGAGCGCCCCACGGGTTTGGTTCAGCTGCGGTCCGCACGTTAAACGACTGTGACCAGAGGTGTTTTGGTGGGAAATACGAGTCTCTGTATAAAGAGAGATACTGTCCTCAGTTGCAACACTCACTACCGAGTTCCAAACAGCCTCTGGAAGCTACGTCAGCACAATAACTGTTTGTCGAGAGCTTCATGAAATGGGTTTCCATGGCAGAGCAGCCGCACACAAGCCTAAGATCACCATGCGCAATGCCAAGCGTCGGCTCGAGTGGTGTAAAGCTTGACGCGATTGGACTCTGGACCAGTGTTCTCTGGAGTGATGAATCACGCTTCACCATCTGGTAGCCTGATGGAAGAATCAGGGTTTGGCAGATGCCAGGAGAACGCTACCTGCCCCAATGCATAGTGCCAACTGTAAAGTTTGGTGTAGGAGGAATAATGGTCTGGGGCTGTTTTTCATGGTTTGGACTAGGCCCCAGAGTTCCACTGAAGGGAAATCTTAGCTCTATAGCCTACAATGACATTCTAGACGATTCTGTGCTTCCAACTTTGTGGCATATTTGTGGCATAGTAATGCCCATGATTTTGGAATGAGATGTTCGACAAGCACATGTCCACATACTTTTGGTCATGTAGTGTATGTTTCCCATGCCAAAAAAGCCCCTTTGAATTGGAAAATTGAGATGGGTGAGAGGAGAGATGTGTTCTCTTACCCATAGACAGTAGCAGGGCAGGGGCCCTTGTGTAAATGTGTCCTCTCCTAAGCCTGACATACTGTCCCCGTTCCACTCTCTGATCTTAATTATCTGCCCTCTCGCTCGCTCCCATTCTCTCTCTCTCTCTCTCTCTCTCTCTCTCTCTCTCTCTCTCTCTCTCTCTCTCTCTCTCTCTCTCTCTCTCTCTCTCTCTCTCTCTCTCTCTCTCTCTCTCTCTCTCTCTCTCTCTCTCTCTCTCTCTCTCTCTCTCTCTCTCTCTCTCTCTCTCTCTCTCTCTCTCTCTCTCTGGCTAGCGACCAGCGCACCGTACTGAGCCTCATCTGCTCGCAGACTATTTGGAATTAATTTGTTCTTCCATTAAAGTGCATATTCAGCACAACTTTCATCTTTTTGCCCCCATCCCCCTGCGAACAGAACAGCCTCAACTCAGTAGCATCACATAGCAGCAGAAAGACCTGTGTTTCAAGGGCACCTCGGTTCAGGTTCCAGAAAAACAAGTCAAACCCTGCAGAAAACATTGTATTGGTTAAGTGATGAAAATAAAAGCATCCAGCCAGTTGCCAGTTTTAGGGCAATGTTCTATAACAATCTGTACCCAGGTCTTTTCTGTACCTTAACCTGCCATATAATTAGATGAGATGGAAGAGGGTGGAATTTCTGTGACAAAATGATGTCTGTGATAGTATGGGACTGTGAGCTTTACAGCAGAGTGCAGAGCTACAGCCCTTGGTTACAGTAGTGTCTGTGTCACTGGCTCCACTGGTTTCAGTGGTGAAAAAGTGCTGCTTGTTACCAAGGTTTCAAAGCATCTTTTAATTACTGTGTTGATTAGTGCTCCTGTTTTTTAAATGCCTATTCCCCAATTAGAGACGCAATCAATCAATCAAATGTATTTATAAAGCCTTTCTTACATCAGCTAATATCTCAAAGTGCTGTACAGAAACCCAGCCTAAAACCCCAAACAGCAAGCAATGCAGGTGTAGAAGCACGGTGGCTAGGGAAAACTCCCTAGAAAGGCCAGAACCTAGGAAGAAACCTAGAGAGGAACCAGGCTATGAGGGGTGGCCAGTCCTCTTCTGGCTGTGCCGGGTGGAGATTATAACAGAACATGGCCAAGATGTTCAAATGTTCATAGATGACCAGCAGGGTCAATTAATAATAATCAAAGTGGTTGTCGAGGATGCAACAGGTTCAGCACCTCAGGAGTAAATGTCAGTTGGCTTTTCATAGCCGATCATTCAGAGTATCTCTACCGCTCCTGCTGTCTCTAGAGAGTTGAAAACAGCAGGTCTGGGACAGGTAGCACGTCCAGTGAACAGGTCAGGGTTCCATAGCCGCAGGCAGAACAGTTGAGACTGGAGCAGCAGCACGGCCAGGTAGACTGGGGACAGCAAGGAGTCATCAGGCCAATTAGTCCTGAGGCATGGTCCTAGGGCTCAGGTCCTCCAAGAGAGAGAAAGAAAGAAATAAAGAAAGAGAAAGAGAGAAAGAGAGAGAGAATTAGAGAGAGCATACTTAAATTCACACAGGACACCGGATAAGACAGGAGAAATGCTCCAGATATAACAGACTGACACTAGCCCCTGACACATAAACTACTGCAGCATAAATACTGGAGGCTGAGACAGGAGGGGACGGGGGACACAGTCCGACGATACCCCCAGACAGGGACAAACAGGCAGGATATAACCACACCCACTTTGCCAAAGCACAGACCCCACAATCCTTTTTTCAGTTGATGTCCATCTGCTCAACTGAAAGAGAGGTTTGCAGTACAGTCTACAACCAGGTGTATTCAACTCTGACCCTACAAGGTCCGGAGCCTGCTGGTTTTCTGTTCTACTTTATATTTTATTGCACCTACCTGGTGTCCCAGGTCTAAATCAGTCCCTGGTTAAAGGGGAACAATGAAAACAATGCAGTGGAACTGGCTTCAAGTTCCAGAGTTGAGTTTGAGGGGTCTACAGTCTAAACAGTCTACAGTCTACACATTGTACAGTCTAAACAGCCTACAGTATAAACAGCCTACAGTCTAAACAGTCTGCCGTCTAAACAGTCTGCAGTCTAAACAGTCTGCAGTCTAAACAGTCTAAACAGTCTGCCATCTAACCAGTCTACAGTCTAAACAGTTTGCAGTCTAAACAGTCTAAACAGTCTGCCATCTAAACAGTCTACAGTCTAAACAGTTTGCAGTCTAAACAGTCTGCAGTCTACACATTGTACAGTCTAAACAGCCTACAGTATAAACAGCCTACAGTCTAAACAGTCTGCCGTCTAAACAGTCTGCAGTCTAAACAGTCTGCAGTCTAAACAGTCTGCCATCTAACCAGTCTACAGTCTAAACAGTCTGCAGTCTAAACAGTCTAAACAGTCTGCCATCTAAACAGTCTACAGTCTAAACAGTTTGCAGTCTAAACAGTCTGCAGTCTAAACAGTCTGCAGTGTAAACAGTCTGCAGTCTAAACAGTCTGCAGTCTAAACAGTCTAAACAGTCTGCCGTCTAAACAGTCTACAGTCTAAACAGTCTGCAGTCTAAACAGTCTAAACAGTTTGCAGTCTAAACAGCCTACAGTCTAAACAGTCTACAGTCTAAACAGTCTGCCGTCTAAACAGTCTACAGTCTAAACAGTTTGCAGTCTAAACAGTCTACAGTCTAAACAGCCTACAGTCTAAACAGTCTAAACAGTCTAAACAGTTTGCAGTCTAAACAGTCTAAACAGTCTACAGTCTAAACAGTTTGCAGTCTAAACAGTCTACAGTCTAAACAGTTTGCAGTCTAAACAGTCTGCAGTCTAAACAGCCTACAGTCTACAGTCTAAACAGTCTACAGTCTAAACAGTTTGCAGTCTAAACAGTCTACAGTCTAAACAGTTTACAGTCTAAACAGTCTGCAGTCTAAACAGCCCACAGTCTAAACAGTCTAAACAGTCTGCCGTCTAAACAGCCAACAGCCCACAGTCTAAACAGTCTAAACAGTCTGCAGTATAAACAGTCTACAGTCTAAACAGTCTACAGTCTAAACAGTCTAAACAGTCTACAGTCTAAACAGTCTGCAGTATAAACAGTCTACAGTCTAAACAGTCTACAGTCTAAACAGTCTGCCGTCTAGACAGTCTGCCGTCTAAACAGCCTACAGTCTAAACAGTCTAAACAGTCTACAGTCTAAACAGTCTGCAGTCTAAACAGTCTGCAGTCTAAACAGTCTAAACAGTCTGCCGTCTAAACAGCCTACAGTCTAAACAGTCTAAACAGTCTACAGTCTAAACAGTCTACAGTCTAAACAGTCTGCAGTCTAAACAGTCTAAACAGTCTGCAGTCTAAACAGTCTGCAGTCTAAACAGTCTACAGTCTAAACAGTCTAAACAGTCTGCAGTCTAAACAGTCTGCAGTCTAAACAGTCTAAACAGTCTGCAGTCTAAACAGTCTGCAGTCTAAACAGTCTGCAGTCTAAACAGTCTACAGTCTAAACAGTCTACAGTCTAAACAGTCTGCAGTCTAAACAGTCTGCAGTCTAAACAGTCTAAACAGTCTAAACAGTCTACAGTCTAAACAGTCTGCCATCTAAACAGTCTACAGTCTAAACAGTTTGCAGTCTAAACAGTCTGCAGTCTAAACAGTCTGCAGTCTAAACAGTCTAAACAGTCTGCCATCTAAACAGTCTGCAGTCTAAACAGTCTAAACAGTCTACAGTCTAAACAGTTTGCAGTCTAAACAGCCTACAGTCTAAACAGTCTACAGTCTAAACAGTCTGCAGTCTAAACAGCCTAAACAGTCTACAGTCTAAACAGTTTGCAGTCTAAACAGTCTACAGTCTAAACAGTTTGCAGTCTAAACAGTCTGCAGTCTAAACAGCCTACAGTCTACAGTCTAAACAGTCTAAACAGTCTACAGTCTAAACAGTTTGCAGTCTAAACAGTCTACAGTCTAAACAGTTTGCAGTCTAAACAGTCTGCAGTCTAAACAGTCTGCAGTATAAACAGTCTACAGTCTAAACAGTCTACAGTCTAAACAGGCTGCCGTCTAAACAGTCTGCCGTCTAAACAGCCTACAGTCTAAACAGTCTACAGTCTAAACAGTCTGCAGTCTAAACAGTCTACAGTCTAAACAGTCTGCAGTCTAAACTGTCTAAACAGTCTGCCGTCTAAACAGCCTACAGTCTAAACAGTCTAAACAGTCTAAACAGTCTACAGTCTAAACAGTCTACAGTCTAAACAGTCTGCAGTCTAAACAGTCTGCAGTCTAAACAGTCTGCAGTCTAAACAGTCTACAGTCTAAACAGTATGCAGTCTAAACAGTCTACAGTCTGCAGTCTAAACAGTCTAAACAGTCTAAACAGTCTGCAGTCTAAACAGTCTGCAGTCTAAACAGTCTAAACAGTCTACAGTCTAAACAGTCTAAACAGCCTACAGTCTAAACAGTCTAAACAGTCTACAGTCTAAACAGTCTGCAGTCTAAACAGTCTGCAGTCTAAACAGTCTACAGTCTAAACAGTCTGCTGTCTAAACAGTCTACACAGTCTACAGTCTAAACAGTCTATAGTCATTAATCGTCTAAACAGTCTACAGACCATCCCTATTGTCATTATGTGACTGACTGGGGTGCAAACCTAAGTCTGCTGCCACCACCACAAGACTGTGTTAGCCCGTTGAGCTAAAGTAAATTTCCATCTGCTCAACTAATGTATGCGATTGACCAAGTTGAGGAGACTAAACTGCTGGGTGAACCCTAGATACTGTAGCAAGCTGTTATGGTCAAAACATCTAGACTCAATGGTTGCTAAAATAGGAAGAAGTCTGTCCATGGTAAAGCGTTGCTCTGCTTTCTTGACATCGACCAGACAGGTCCTACAGGCACTAGTTTTGTCGCACCTGGACTACTTCCCAGTTGTGTGGTCATGTGTGGGAAAGAGGGACATACACTACCGTTCAAAAGTTTGGAGTCACTTAGAAATGTCATTGTTTTTGAAACTCGTCAGTCAATTCTTGTTCTGAGAAATGAAGGATATTCCATGTGGGAAATTGCCAAGAAACTGAAGATCTCGTACAATGCTGTGTACTACTCCCTTCACAGAGCAGCGCAAACTGTCTCAAACCAGAATAGAAAGAGGAGTGGGAGGCCCCGGTGCACAACTGAGCAAGAGGACAAGTACATTAGAGTGTCTAGTTTGAGAAACAGACGCCTCACAAGTCTTCAACTGGCAGCTTCATTAAATAGTTCCCACAAAACAGCAGTCTCCACGTCAACAGTGAAGAGGCAACTCCAGGATGTTGGCCTTCAAGGCAGAGTTCCTCTGTCCAGTGTCTGTGTTCTTTTGCCCATCTTAATCTTTTATTTTTATTGGCCAGTCTAAGATATGGCTTTTTCCTTTCAACTCTGCCTAGAAGGCCAGCATCCCGGAGTCGCCTCTTCACTGTTGATGTTGAGACTGGTGTTTTGTGGGTAATATTTAATCAAACTAGACACTCTAAAGTACTTGTCCTCTTGCTCAGTTGTGCACCGGGGCCTCCCACTCCTTTTTCTATTCTGGTTAGAGACAGTTTCCGCTGTTCTGTGCAAGGAGTAGGTAAACTTGGATTAGCTAATACAACATGCCATTGGAACACAGGAGAGATGGTTTCTGATAATGGGCCTCTGCACGCCTATGTAGATATTCCATTAAAAATCAGCCGTTTCCAGCTACAATAGTCATTTACAACATTAACAATGTCTACACTGTATTTCTGATCAATTTAATGTTATTTTAATGGACAACAAATTTGCTTTTCATTTCTAAGTGACTCCAAACTTTTGAACGGTAGTGTAGGTAAATTGCTGTTGGATGTACGTGGCTCGTATTGCACTCAGATGTACACAGAGGGCGAATGTCAGTAACATGCATTTCCATCTCTCCTGGCTCAAAGTTGAGGAGTGAATGACTGCATCACTATTGGTCTTTGTGCGAGGTGTTGAAAGTACCGAACTGTCTGTTCAAGTAGTTGGCACACAGTTCAGACACTCATCGGTACAACACAAGACATGCAATCTGAGGCCTCTACACAGTACCCAGGTCCAGAACAAAGTCTGGGAAACGCACAGTATTAAATAGAGCCACTCTGCCAGCCCAGGTAACTCAAAATAGCAATAAAACCAGATAAAAGAACACCTTACAGCCTAACGGGGTAAATGTGCTTGTCATTTAGTAGGCCGGGTTTCTATTTACACTGTAATTAACTGTAATAGCAAAGCAGGTCTAGATCTCATTATTATTATGCCAGGTTCCTGTTTACAGACAGCCACAGGTAGCTCTAATCCTGCCAGGTTCCTGATTACAGACAACCCCAGGTATCCCTAACCCTGCCATGTTCCTGTTTACAGACAGCCCCAGGTAGCCCTAACCCTGCCAGGTTCCTGTTTACAGACAACCCCAGGTATCCCTAACCCTGCCATGTTCCTGTTTACAGACAGCCCCAGGTAGCTCTAACCCTGCCAGGTTCCTGTTTACAGACAGCCACAGGTAGCTCTAATCCTGCCAGGTTCCTGATTACAGACAACCCCAGGTATCCCTAACCCTGCCATGTTCCTGTTTACAGACAGCCCCAGGTAGCCCTAACCCTGCCAGGTTCCTGTTTACAGACAACCCCAGGTAGCCCTAACCCTGCCAGGTTCCTGTTTACAGACTACCCCAGGTAGCCCTAACCCTGCCAGGTTCCTGTTTACAGACAGCCCCAGGTAGCCCTAACCCTGCCAGGTTCCTGTTTACAGACAACCCCAGGTAGCTCTAGCCCTGCCAGGTTCCTGTTTACAGACAACCCCAGGTAGCCCTAACCGTGCCAGGTTCCTGTTTACAGACAGCCCCAGGTAGCCCTAACCCTGCCAGGTTCCTGTTTACAGACAACCCCAGGTAGCTCTAGCCCTGCCAGGTTCCTGTTTACAGACAGCCCCAGGTAGCTCTAGCCCTGCCAGGTTCCTGTTTACAGACAGCCCCAGGTAGCCCTAACCCTGCCAGGTTCCTGTTTACAGACAACCCCAGGTAGCTCTAGCCCTGCCAGGTTCCTGTTTACAGACAGCCCCAGGTAGCCCTAACCCTGCCAAGTTCCTGTTTACAGACAGCCCCAGGTAGCCCTAACCCTGCCAGGTTCCTGTTTACAGACAGCCCCAGGTAGCCCTAACCCTGCCAGGTTCCTGTTTACAGACAACCCCAGGTAGCTCTAGCCCTGCCAGGTTCCTGTTTACAGACAACCCCAGGTAGCCCTAACCCTGCCAGGTTCCTGTTTACAGACAACCCCAGGTAGCCCTAACCCTGCCAGGTTCCTGTTTACAGACAACCCCAGGTAGCCCTAACCCTGCCAGGTTCCTGTTTACAGACAACCCCAGGTAGCCCTAACCCTGCCAGGTTCCTGTTTACAGACAACCCCAGGTAGCCCTAACCCTGCCAGGTTCCTGTTTACAGACAACCCCAGGTAGCTCTAGCCCTGCCAGGTTCCTGTTTACAGACAGCCCCAGGTAGCTCTAGCCCTGCCAGGTTCCTGTTTACAGACAGCCCCAGGTAGCCCTAACCCTGCCAGGTTCCTGTTTACAGACAACCCCAGGTAGCTCTAGCCCTGCCAGGTTCCTGTTTACAGACAGCCCCAGGTAGCCCTAACCCTGCCAGGTTCCTGTTTACAGACAGCCCCAGGTAGCCCTAACCCTGCCAGGTTCCTGTTTACAGACAGCCCCAGGTAGCCCTAACCCTGCCAGGTTCCTGTTTACAGACAACCCCAGGTAGCTCTAGCCCTGCCAGGTTCCTGTTTACAGACAACCCCAGGTAGCCCTAACCCTGCCAGGTTCCTGTTTACAGACAACCCCAGGTAGCCCTAACCCTGCCAGGTTCCTGTTTACAGACAACCCCAGGTAGCCCTAACCCTGCCAGGTTCCTGTTTACAGACAACCCCAGGTAGCCCTAACCCTGCCAGGTTCCTGTTTACAGACAACCCCAGGTAGCCCTAACCCTGCCAAGTTCCTGTTTACAGACAACCCCAGGTAGCCCTAACCCTGCCAGGTTCCTGTTTACAGACAGCCCCAGGTAGCCCTAACCCTGCCAGGTTCCTGTTTACAGACAGCCCCAGGTAGCCCTAACCCTGCCAGGTTCCTGTTTACAGACAGCCCCAGGTAGCCCTAACCCTGCCAGGTTCCTGTTTACAGACAGCCCCATGTAGTCATGTGTTCTGTTGATCTCCCCGGAGGAAGTTAATGGCAATATTGCTCTCCTCTATCTCAACCTAACTCAAGCACACACACACTGACCGTCAGTACACTTTCACATTTACAGGTACTCTATCTTTCTCGAACAGAAATACACGCTCACTCACTCACACACACACACACACACACACACACACACACACACACACACACACACACACACACACACACACACACACACACACACACACAATCCTTCTAAATCATACATTGTAAGAGACTCCTTCCCTGAAAGATACTTTCTCCTTGTTTTTATTATCTGCATGCTATTTACGCACACCATGTACACGCACACGTGCGCACACACACACCATACACATGCATGCACACGCACACACACATGCACGCACGCACACACACCATACACACACATACACACCATACACAGAGGCAGAGACTTTGAACCCATGACTTTTATGTAAATGTCACTGTCATGTTGTTGATTTATTTTCAGGCCAAACATTCTAACCTTTTACAGAGGTTGAGTATAGTGTGACATATGGGAACTCTATCACTGAGTCACCATGGGCCTATACTGTCATATACTGTAGTAGAACTTATCCAGTATTCAGGCTTCAGGACAGAAATGACATTTCCATTTCCCTATAGAATGCCTATTTCTTTCTGTGGGTGAGTCAGCAAGAGCTCCTTGGTTTGGAGGCAGCGTAACTAGTAGCTCTAATCCTGACCAGGCAGCGCTGTTGTCACGCATGGAAAGAGAGAGAGAGGGAAGGAGAGAGAGGGAGAGAGAGAGAGGGATAGAAGGACAGTGAGTGAGAGGGAGAAAGGCAGAGATGGGGAGAGAGAAAGAAAAAGAGGGAAATATATATATACAGTTGAAGTGGGAAGTTTACATACACTTAGGTTGGAGTCATTAAAACTCGTTTAAAAACCACTCCACAAATTTCTTGTCAACAAACTATAGTTTTAGCTAGTCGGATATCTACTTTGTGCATGACATAAGTAATTTTTCCAACAATTGTTTACAGACAGATTATTTCACTTATAATTCACTGTATCACAATTCCAGTGGGTCAGAAGTTTACATACACTAAGTTGACTGTGCCTTTAAACAGCTTGGAAAATTCCAGAAAATGATGACATGGCTTTAGAAGCTTCTGGTAGTCTAATTGACATAATTTGAGTCAATTGGAGGTGTACCTATGGATGTATTTCAAGGCCTACCTTCAAACTCAGTGCCTCTTTGCTTGACATCATGGGAAAATCAAAAGAACTCAGCCAAGACCTCAGAAAAATAATTGTAGACCTCCACAAGTCTGGTTGGGAGCAATTTCCAAACACCTGAAGGTACCACGTTCATCTGTACAAACAATAGTGCGCAAGTATGAACACCATGGGACCACATCGAACACCATGGGACCACATTGTGGCCATCACAAAGCCCTGACCTCAGTCCTATAGAAAATGTGTGGGCAAAACTGAAGAAAAAAAAAGAGGTTATGGAGCAGTGGCTTCTTCCTTGCTGAGCAGCCTTTCAAGTTATGTCGATATAGGACTCGTTTTACTCTGGATATAGATACTTTTGTACCTGTTTCCTCCAGCATCTTCACAAGGTCCTTTGCTGTTGTTCTGGGATTGATTTACACTTTTCTCACCAAAGTATGTTCATCTCTAGGAGACAGAACACGTCTCCTTCCTGAGCGGTATGACGGCTACGTGGTCCCATGGTGTTCATACTTGCGTACTATTGTTTGTACAGATGAACGTGGTACCGTCAGGCGTTTAGAAATTGCTACAATTTTTTTATGAGGTCTTGGATGATTTCTTTTGATTTTCCCATGATGTCAAGCAAAGAGGCACTGAGTTTGAAGGTAGGCCTTGAAATACATCCACAGGTACACCTCCAATTGACTCAAATGATGCCAATTAGCCTATCAGAAGATTCTAAAGCCATGACATAATTTTCTGGAATTTTCCAAGCTGTTTAAAGGCACAGTCAACTTAGTGTATGTAAACTTCTGACCCACTGGAATTGTGATACAGTGAATTATAAGTGAAATAATCTGTCTGTAAACAATTGTTGAAAAAATTGCTTGTGTCGTGAAAAGAGTAGATGTCCTAACCGACTTGCCAAAACTATAGTTTGTTATCAAGACATTTGTGGAGTGGTTGAAAAACGATTTTTAATGACTCCAACCTAAGTGTATGTAAACTTCCGACTTCAACTGTATATATATATATATAAGAGAGAGCGAGATGGACATGAGAGAGGGACAAAATAGAGGGACAAAAGAGAGTTAGAGAGAGAGGGACTAAAGAGAGTGAGAGAGAGAGAGAAACACAGAGATTTGCTCTGTTACATTTTCTGTAGTTTTCCGATTATCCTCCTGTTCAGGGACACACGTCACTAAACCGACCATCACGTTCCACTCGGTTACCTGTGGCGTCACATACTGACCCGTCGCCCCCCTTTCACTTAATATGCCTGGAGCCTCTTCTGTCGTGCTTCTGTTCTGTTCTGACTGAAGATGGGCTGTGGTTCTGTTCTGGTTGAAGACTGGGCTGTGGTTCTGTTCTGGTTGAATAGTCATTATTATGCGCCTCATAACAAGCAAATCATTTCAGCTGGAGAAGTGTTGGGGTTTATCTTTTGGCAATGTACTCGGCTTTACTATAAGATTATATTATAAGATTAAGAGATTCCAAATGAAATAGCAGGGCCGAAGTAATCTGTTCTAATAAAAAGCGATTAAATGTGATGAAATCAATGAGACGTGTGTTAAATAAAGAGCTTAAATAACGAGCTTCCAAGCTACTCTTGTTCACACTTGCTGGGTATTACATAGGCTTTGTCCCAAATTGCACCCTATTTCCGACCTAGTGCACTACTTTTGACTCGTTAAAAGTAGTGCACTACGTAGGGAATAGGGTGCCATATGGGACAGAGACACAGTGTTAAGAAGAAGTGACTGGATTTTCCCAATGGGATTTACCAATAACTGGAATGTCTCAAGATTGCTTCTCAGAAACATGTTAAGTTTGGAGAATACAATAGAACAACACACACACTCACATACACATGCGCGCACCCACGCACTCGCACACAGACAGGCACACACACACACTACACAAAGAGAGAAACACACCAAGGGGAGAAAGACAAAATGCCAAACGGAGTCTTTTGTTGAGCTGTCTTTTAACACAACCTGTCAGTAACCACAGGAGGCAGCCACAAGTGTTTCCAGCTTTTGTTAAAAGTCAGATTTATAGTCAGACAGTGTGTCCTTCAGGAATATGCTTCCTGTAAGCCCAAACAGAACCCATACACAGCACTGCCTGTTCTCTATCCTCCTCTGCTTCCATTGTGGGTTGTTGTTGTTGCAGCAGTGTGACGTGTGTGTAATTGTAGATGCCATTATGGATAACAGCATGGATTTAGCTGAGTGGCTGCAACTGAGTTGATTGTCTGTGTCTGGTCAAAAGCAGGCAACGGTAAGCTGTCCACTTCTGTGCTGATTACGACAAAGCTCTCTGTGTGTGTTTGTGTGTGTGTATGTGTGTACAGGTGAGGTGCTTTGATGTGTCGTAAACATTTGTTTTTGTTTGTTCTTTGAAGTCTTGTTTTTTTCTAAAACCTTGAATCCTTGACAGGTTTGTATTTTCATCAGCAGGCAGCACAGCTCTGATGCTCTGAGGCTGTTCTGTTCTCATTGGGATGCATGGGGGATGTGTCAGAGCCTTGTGTGTGTGTGTGTGTGTGTGTGTGTGTGTGTGTGTGTGTGTGTGTGTGTGTGTGTGTGTGTGTGTGTGTGTGTGTGTGTGTGTGTGTGTGTGTGTGTGTGTGTGTGTGTGTGTGTGTGAGAGAGTGTCTGTCTGTATGTGCTGTATGCAGCTTGTCACACTCAAATCTGTGTGCTCCCAGCTACGAATAACACTCTGCAGTGCTTCTTCCTGACCCCTGACAACCACAAATTCTGCTGCTGTTGAACAAGAAAAAGCATCCACTGAATGGATTGCTTAATTAGATTAGACATAGACTGCCTCCTAAATTGCACTACTTTTGACCAGGGCCCATAGGGATCTATGGTCAATAGTCTAGACCTTGGGTTTACAGACAACCCCAGGTAGCTCTAACTCTGCCAGGTTCCTGTTTACAGACAGCCCCAGGTAGCCCTAACCCTGCCAGGTTCCTGTTTACAGACAACCCCAGGTAGCCCTAACCCTGCCAGGTTCCTGTTTACAGACAACCCCAGGTAGCCCTAACCCTGCCAGGTTCCTGTTTACAGACAACCCCAGGTAGCCCTAACCCTGCCAGGTTCCTGTTTACAGACAGCCCCAGGTAGCCATAACCCTGCCAGGTTCCTGTTTACAGACAACCCCAGGTAGCCCTAACCCTGCCAGGTTCCTGTTTACAGACAACCCCAGGTAGCCATAACCCTGCCAGGTTCCTGTTTACAGACAACCCCAGGTAGCCATAACCCTGCCAGGTTCCTGTTTACAGACAGCCCCAGGTAGCCATAACCCTGCCAGGTTCCTGATTACAGACAGCCCCAGGTAGCCATAACCCTGCCAGGTTCCTGATTACAGACAGCCCCAGGTAGCCCTAACCCTGCCATGTTCCTTTTTACAGACAACCCCAGGTAGCCATAACCCTGCCAGGTTCCTGATTACAGACAGCCCCAGGTAGCCCTAACCCTGCCATGTTCCTTTTTACAGACAACCCCAGGTAGCTCTAACCCTGCCAGGTTCCTGTTTACAGACAACCCCAGGTAGCTCTAACTCTGCCAGGTTCCTGTTTACAGACAGCCCCAGGGTAGACCTAACCCTGCCAGGTACACCATACACATGCATGCACATGCACATGCACATACACACACACATACACATACACATGCATGCACACGAACACATGCAAGCACACATGCACGCACACACACACACACACACACACACGCACACACACACACACACACCGTACACAGGGGCAGAGACTTTGAACCCATGACTTTTATGTAAATGTCACTGTCATGTTGTTGATTTAAATTCAGGCCAAACATTCTAACCTTTTACAGAGGTTGAGTATAGTGTGACATATGGGAACTCTATCACTGAGTCACCATGGGTCTATACTGTCATATACTGTAGTAGAACTTATCCAGTATTCAGGCTTCAGGACAGAAATGACATTTCCATTTCCCTATAGAATGCCTATTTCTTTCTGTGGGTGAGTCAGCAAGAGCTCCTTGGTTTGGAGGCAGCGTAACTAGTAGCTCTAATCCTGACCAGGCAGCGCTGTTGTCACGCATGGAAAGAGAGAGAGAGGGAAGGAGAGAGGGAGAGAGAGAGGGATAGAAGGACAGTGAGTGAGAGGGAGAAAGGCAGAGATGGGGAGAGAGAAAGAAAAAGAGAGTTAGAGAGAGAGAGAAACACAGAGATTTGCTCCGTTACATTTTCTGTAGTTTTCCGATTATCCTCCTGTTCAGGGACACACGTCACTAAACCGACCATCACGTTCCACTCGGTTACCTGTGGCGTCACATACTGACCCGTCGCCCCCCTTCCACTTAATATGCCTGGAGCCTCTTCTGTCGTGCTTCTGTTCTGTTCTGACTGAAGAGTGGGCTGTGGTTCTGTTCTGGTTGAAGATGGGCTGTGGTTCGGTTCTGACTGAAGAGTGGGCTGTGGTTCTGTTCTGGTTGAAGATGGGCTGTGGTTCTGTTCTGACTGAAGAGTGGGCTGTGGTTCTGTTCTGGTTGAAGATGGGCTGTGGTTCTGTTCTGGTTGAAGAGTGGCATGTGGTTCTTCCCTCGTTGAAGAGTGGGCACTGGTTATTTTTTGGTTGAAGATGGGCTGTGGTTCTGTTCTGGTTGAAGAGTGGGCTGTGGTTCTGTTCTGACTGAAGAGTGGGCTAAGGTTCTGTTCTGACTGAAGAGTGGGCTGTGGTTCTGTTCTGACTGAAGAGTGGGCTGTGGTTCTGTTCTGGTTGAAGAGTGGGCTGTGGTTCTGTTCTGACTGAAGAATGGGTTGTGTTTCTGTTCTGACTGAAGAGTGGGCTGATTCTGTTCTGACTGAAGAGTGGGCTGTGGCTCTGGTCTGGTTGAAGAGTGGGCTGTGGCTCTGTTCTGACTGAAGAATGGGCTGTGGTTCTGTTCTGTTTGAAGTTAGGGTTGAAGTGTGGGCTGTGGTTCTGTTCTGGTTGAAGAGTGGGCTGTGGTTCTGTTCTGGTTGAAGAGTGGGCTGTGAAAAGCTCTCTCTCTCTCTCTCTCTCTCTCTCTCTCTCGCTCTCAATTCAAGGGGCTTTATTGGCATGGGAAACATATGTTAACATTGCCAAATCAAGTGAAGTAGATCATAAATAAAAGTGAAATAAACAATAAAAATGAACAGTAAACATTACACTCATAGAAGTTCCAAAAGAATAAAGCATTTCAAATGTCATATTATGTCTATATACAGTGTTGTAACGATGTGCAAATGGTTAAAGTACAAAATGGAAAATAAATAAACAAACATAAATATGGGTTGTATTTACAATGGTGTTTGTTCTTCACTGGTTGCCCTTTTCTTGTGGCAACAAGTCACAAATCTTGCTGCTGTGATGGCACACTGTGGTATTTCACCCAGTAGATATTGGAGTTTATGAAAATTGGGTTTGTTTTCAAATTCTTTGCGGATCTGTGTAATCTGAGGGAAATATGTGTCTCTAATATGGTCATACATTTGGCAGGAGGTTAGGAAGTGCAGCTCAGTTTCCACCTTGTTTTGTGGGCAGTGTGCACATAGCCTGTCTTCTCTTGAGAGCCAGAACTGCCTATGGCAGCCTTTCTCAATAGCAAGACTATGTTCACTGAGTCTGTACATAGTCAAAGCTTGTTGGTCAAATAAAATAAAATAAAACTTTATTTGCCACATGCGCCAAATACAACAAGTATAGACTTTACCGTGAAATGCTTACTTACAAGCCCTTAACCAACAGTGCAGTTCAAGAAGAAGAAAATATTTACCAAGTAGGCTAAAATAAAAAGTAATAATTAAAAGTAACACAATAAGAATAACAATAACGAGGCTATATACAGGGGGCACCAGTGTCAGTGTGCGGGGGTACAGGCTAGGTGAGGTAATCTGTAGGTGGGGGCGAAGTGACTATGCATAGGTAACAGACATACAGCGATTAGCAGAAGTGTACAAAAAGGGGGGGGGGGTGTAAATTGTCCGGTGGCGATTTTTATGAATTGTTCAGCAGTCTAATGGCTTGGGGAAAGAAGCTGTTGAGGAGCATTTTGGTCCTAGACTTGGCGCTCTGGTACCGCTTGCTGTGCGGTAGCAGAGAAAACAGTCTATAACTTGGGTGACTGGAGTCTCTGATAATTTTATGGGCTTTCCTCTGACACCACCTATTATATAGGTCCTGGATGGCAGGAAGCTTGGCCCCAGTGATGTACTGGGCCGTTCGCACTACCCTCTGTAGCGCCTTACGGTCAGCTACCGAGCAGTTGCCATACCAGGCGGTGATGCAACCGGTCAGGATGCTCTCGATTGTGCAGCTGTAGAACCTTTTGAGGATCTGGGGACCCATGCCAAATCTTTTCAGTCTCCTGAGGGGGAAAAGGTTTCGTCGTGCCCTCTTCATGACTGTCTTGGTATGTTTGGACCGTGATAGTTCGTTGGTGATGTGGACACCAAGGAACTTGAAACTCTCGACCCGCTCCACTACAGCCCCGTCGCTGAGAATGGGGGTCTGTTTGGCCCGCCTTTTCCTGTAGTCCACGATCAGCTCCTTTGTCTTGCTCACATTGAGGGAGTGGTTGTAGTCCTGGCACCACATCCCCAGTTCTCTGACCTCCTCCCTATAGGCCGTCTCATCATTGTCGGTGATCAGGCCTACCACTGTTGTGTCATCAGCAAACTTAATGATGGTGTTGGAATCATGTTTGGCCACGCAGTCGTGGGTGAGCAGGGAATACAGGAGGGGACTAAGTACACACCCCTGAGTGGCCCCAGTGTTAAGGATCAGCGCTGCAGACGTGTTGTTGCCTATTCTTACCACCTGGGGTCGGCCCATCAGGAAGTCCAGGATCCAGTTGCAGAGGGAGGTGTTTAGTCCTAGTGTCCTTCGCTGAGTGATGAGCTTCGTGGGCACTATGGTGTTGAATGCTGAGCTGAAGCCAATGAACAGCATTCTCCCACAGGTGTTACCTTTGTCCAGGTGAGAATGGGCAGTGTGGAGTGCGATTGAGATTGTGTCATCTGTGGAACTGTTGGGGCGGTATGCGAATTGGAGTGGTTCTAGTGTGTCCGAGAGGATGCCTTTGATGTGAGCCATGACCAGCCTTTCAAAGCACTTCATGGCTACTGACATGAGTGCCACGGGGCGGTAATCATTTAGCCAGGTTACCTTCACTTCCTTGGGCACAGGTACTATGGTGGTCGGCTTGAAACATGTAGGTATTACAGACTCGGTCAGGGAGAGGTTGAACATATCAGTGAAGACACTTGACAGTTGGTCCGCGCATGCTTTGAGTACACGTCTTGGTAATCCGTCTGGCCCAGCGGCTTTGTGAATGTTGACCTGTTTAAAGGTTTTGTTCACATCGGCTACCGAGAGCATTATAACACAGTCATCCAGAACAGCTGGTGCTCTCGTGCATGCTTCAGTGTTGCTTGCCTCGTAGCGAGCATAAAAGGCATTTAGCTCGTCTGGTAGGCTTGCGTCACTGGGGAGCTCGCGTCTGGGTTTCCCTTTGTAGTCTGTAATAGCCCTGCCATATCCGACAAGTCAGTCACAGTCAGTCACAGTGGTCTGGTATTCTGCCACGGTGTACTCTCTGTTTAGGGCCAAATAGCATTCTAGTTTGCTCTGTTTTTTTTGTGAATACTTTCCAATGTGTCAATTAATCATATTTTTGTTTTCTCATGATTTGGTTGGGTCTAATTGTGTTGCTGTCCTGGGGCTCTGTGGGTGTGTTTGTGTTTGTGAACAGAGCCCCAGGTCCAGCTTGCTTAGGGGACTCTTCTCCAGGTTCATCTCTCTGTAGGTGATGGCTTTGTTATGGAAGGTTTGGGAATCGCTTCCTTTTAGATGGATGTAGAATTTAACGGCTCTTTTCTGAGTTTTGATAATTAGCGGGTATCGGCCTAATTCTGCTCTGCATGCATTATTTGGTGTTTTACGCTGTACACATATGATATTTCTGCAGAATTCTGCATGCAGAGTCTCAAATTGGTGTTTGTCCCATTTTGTGAATTCTTGGTTGGTGAGCGGACCCCTGACCTCACAACCATGAACGGCAATGAGTTCTATAACTGATTCAAGTATTTTTAGCCAGATCCTAATTGGTATGTCGAATTTTATGTTCCTTTTGATGGCATAGAATGCCCTTCTTGCCTTATCTCTCAGATCGTTCACGGCTTTGTGGAAGTTACCTGTGGCTCTGATGTTTAGGCCAAGGTATGTATAGTTTTTTGTGTGCTCTACTAGGGCAACGGTGTCTAGATGGAATTTGTATTCGACACACACATTCTAAACATGTACTGTATGTGCGTAGATTCATGAAGAAGATCAAACTCTGGGACAATAAATGTGAAGATGGGGATAGAAGTTGTTTCCAGCAGCTTGACAACTACCTTTCTACATACGATGTTGACAGAGCTCCTATGGTGCAAATAGTTAGCTCACATTTACCCAATCTCAACAGTGAGTTCTACTCCTACTTCCCTGACATTGAAAACAAGTCTGCCAAACTTGACTGGGTGTATAATCCTTTCATGACTTACAGTACCAACAACAACATTCCTACCAGACTGCAGGATAATCTTCTGGATGTGTCCTCAGGCCGTGGCCTGGAGATGAGGTACTCAGAGACAAGACTGTCACAGTTCTTGCATGATGTGGAGAAGGAATATTCTGATTTGGGGAAGCATGCACTGAATGAACTGCTACCCTTTGGATCTACATATGTATGTGAAATGACATTTTCATCCATGACTCTAATCAAGACCAAGAACAGGAACAGACTCGACTTGGAGAAAAGCATGATCACTGCTGTTGCCACACTGACCCCAAGTTTATGAGTGAGAGACAGGGTCAAGTTTCTCATTGATTGGTGAGTCCTCCGTCCCAGCAGAAGGCCTTTTGCCTTTTGGTAGGCCGTCATTGTAAATAAGAATTTGTTGTTAACTGACTTTAAAAAATATATACAGTACCGTTCAAAAGTTTGGGGTCACTTAGAAATGTCCTTGTTTTTGAAAGAAAAGCAAATTTTTTGTCCATTAAAATAACATAAAATTGATCAGAAATACAGTGTAGACATTGTTAATGTTGTAAATGACTATTGTAGCTGGAAACGGGTGATTTTTTTTAATGGAATATCTACATACAGTTGAAGTCGGAAGTTTACATACACTTAGGTTGGAGTCATTAAAACTCATTTTTCAACGACTCCACAAATTTCTTGTGAACAAACTATAGTTTTGGCAAGTCGGTTAGGACATCTACTTTTTCCAACAATTGTTTACAGACAGATTATTTCACTTTTAATTCACTGTATCGCAATTCCAGTGGGTCAGAAGTTTACATACACTAAGTTGACTGTGCTTTTAAACAGCTTAGAAAATTCCCGAAAATGATGTCATGGCTTTAGAAGCTTCTGATAGGCTAATTGACATAATTTGAGTGAATTGGAGGTGTACCTGTGGATGTATTTCAAGGCCTACCTTCACACGCAGTGCCTCTTTGCTTGACATCATGGGAAAATCAAAAGAAATCAGCCAAGACCTCATAAAACATAATTGTAGACCTCCACAAGTCTGGTTCATCCTTGGGAGCAATGTCCAAACCTGAAGATACCACGTTCATCTGTACAAGGTACCTGAAGGTACCATGTTCATCTGTACAAACAATAGTACGCAAGTATAATCACCATGGGACCACCCAGCCGTCATACCGCTCAGGAAGGAGACGCGTTCTGTCTCCTAGAGATGAACATACTTTGGTGCGAAAAGTGCAAGTCAATCACAGAACAACAGCAAAGGACTTTGTGAAGATGCTGGAGGAAACAGGTACAAAAGCGTCTATATCCACAGTAAAACGAGTCCTATATCGACAAAATCTGAAATGCCGCTCAGCAAGGAAGAAACCACTGCTCCAAAACCGCCATAAAAAAGCCAGACTACGGTTTGCAACTGTACATGGGGACAAAGATCGTACTTTTTGGAGAAATGTCCTCTGGTCTGATGAAACAAAAATAGAACTGTTTGGCCATAATGACCATTGTTATGTTTGGAGGAAAAAGGGGGAGGCTTGCAAGCCGAAGAACACCATCCCAACCGTGAAACAAGGGGGTGGCAGCATCATGTTGTGGGGGTGCTTTGCTGCAGGAGGGATTAGTGCACTTCACAAAATAGATGGCATCATGAGGCAGGAAAATTATGTGGATATATTGAAGCAACATCTCAAGACATCAGTCAGGAAGTTAAAGCTTGGTCGCAAATGGGTCTACCAAATGGAGACTGACCCCAAGCATACTTCCAAAGTTGTGGCAAAATGGCTTAAGGACAACAAAGTCAAGGTATTGGGGAGGCCATCACAAAGCTCTGACCTCAATCCTATAGAACATTTTGGGCAGAACTAAAAAAGTGTGAGCTAGCAAGGAGTTATACAAACCTGACTCAGTTACACCAGCTCTGTCAGGAGGAATGGGCCAAATTCACCCAACTTATTGTGGGAAGCTTGTGGAAGGCTACCCGAAACGTTTGACCCGAGTTAAACAATTTAAAGGCAATGCTACCAAATACTAATTGAGTGTATGTAAACTTCTGACCCACTGGGAATGTGATGAAAGAAATAAAAGCTGAATAAATAATTCTCTCTACTATTACTCTGACATTTCACATTCTTAAAATAAAGTAGTGATCCTAACTGACCTAAGTCACACCCTAGATAAGCTAGATGCAGGTAAGGCGGTATTGAATACAAGGCGGTATTGAATGTGTCACTGTCTGTCCATGTGTCACTGTCTGTCATCTCAAATGTTTCTCTCGACCTGTGTGCACCTACGTTGTAAACTTTCATTCGTAGACTAGGTTGTAACAACCTCATGATGGGTATAGGGAAATTTGAGTATCATGTAATAGCCTAAACCTTTCGATGTTACATTGAACTGGGTGAATGGAATATGAATGACAGTCATCCAATATGGTGTAATAGAAATAAGGCCATGCTCATGATAAAAAAAGTGTCCTCCCTCATCTTAAACGGCACCGACCGCCACTGGTCTTCAGTACATAGGACTTCATGTTCCACCTCTCATCAATGTGATGACTCATTGCAGTGATGTATGACAGCGTGTTCATAGACGTCCAACAATTTGTTTTTAACGCCATGCATGGGGTGTTTTAGAGCTTGCACTTTATACTTGCAGAGTAATCATTGTACAATTTGGCTCTAGATGTGCCGTCAGAGCAGTAAAGCCGATATCCTCTACCATTGACAATGGCTGCATATCAACTGGAATCGTTTCTGTAATCAGCGCTGTGATTTTTTTCACTCCGTCCCTTCTTGCACTTCTTTTATGTGAACCTGTCTAATGTCTGTTATTAGTGGCCTGTACTGTTTAGGGGTCTCACGGTGCCCCCCTTTTTAGATGGTTAAGTATTGCACCTGTACTGTTTAGGGGTCTCACGGTGCCCCCCTTTTTAGATGGTTAAGTATTGCACCTGTACTGTTTAGGGGTCTCACGGTGCCCCCCTTTTTAGATGGTTAAGTATTGCACCTGTACTGTTTAGGGGTCTCACGGTGCCCCCCTTTTTAGATGGTTAAGTATTGCACCTGTACTGTTTAGGGGTCTCACGGTGCCCCCCTTTTTAGATGGTTAAGTATTGCACCTGTACTGTTTAGGGGTCTCACGGTGCCCCCCTTTTTAGATGGTTAAGTATTGCACCTGTACTGCCACTCTAGCTCAGTTCCACCTTGTATTTCACCACCTTCTCGTATAACTTGTCAAAGTATTGTCATACAGGACTTCGCTGCTGTCGCTTCCCTGTCTCACTGCCATTTTTCAACTGTTAACAACGATGACGTGCTGAGCGTTTTATGTCTGTGGCAAAAAGTAGCGTTACAGCATTGTTGCATTAGGTATTTGTATTTTTGTCTTTATGATGATGATCGGGACCTGTTAGTGGTAGTTTTGTGATTTATATTTTGTTTTGTAAAGGGAAAAAACGTTTTTTCTAAACGTTAACGATTCCAATTTTGTTTAAACGTTCACAGCCCTAGTGTCAGTGTGTGCGATTGTGTGGGTGTGGGTGTAGATGCTGAGCTATAGGACACACCTCTTCTCTCCTGCTGTCTCACTGCCGGCTCTACACCTGTTACTCCATAGGAAATCAGCAATCAGTTCTCTGTCTCTATCCGTGAAAAATAATTTATTATAATTTTGACTTTTCTTCTGTGTACTCACTTGGGGAAAGTGGTAGAAACACGGCCTGTGTTTACGTGCTGTACACTGGACGGGGTAGACTCAGTGGCGTGTATTCATGGATGCTAAAGGAAACCAGGATTTCCCCCCAAAATTATTCTCTCTCTCTATATATATATATATAATAATTTTTATATATATAAAAATTATGTATATTTCTTTGTTTCATAATTGTCTTTCAATTTGCATAAGGCTGAATGTATCTCACCAGAGAAAGTATCCGAGCGAATGAAACAGCGCACCTCTGTCTCTGTATGGATAGCCCATGTATCTGATGCTGTCTGGTCATAAAGAGGATGATATTGTTGCCGCCCATATTGATGCTGTCTGATCAAAAAGAGGATGATATTGTTGCCGCCCGTAGCATTGAATGCAAGGGAAGCCAGCGAGCATTTGGACGCCCTTAATATTAAAAAAATGAAATAATAGCCAATCAATGTTGAGCTAAACTGAGCGAGCTCAACTGTGAATGGTCCTGGTCCACCAAAAAAAGTGTCAAGGGAAGCCAGTTTGGATTTGGCTTCACACCAATCACATCACATCAAGCCAAACGCCATTGACAGAATAAACTTGAATTGTTGCATCTCTAGCTCAAATTGACCCTTTCCTAAATTAGTCATGGATGGAAATAGGGATTTGGTCTAATTATCACTGCATATTGGCTACGCTTGAATTGCCCAGCCAATGTTGTTCTTCTCAGACCATCTTTTTAAATTATATTTAAAAATTGTAGGTATATGATCACACTGGTAATTGATCATTTGTTCTATTACTTGTGAGGCACAGCTGAGTGAGCATAATAATTAGCTTGTTTTGTTTACTGTGCTGATGGCCTGCATCTGATGGTCAGTCTGAGGGGAGGGAGGGAGCAGCGGTGAGGCTGCCTCTCACCCGACTCACTGTCCCTCCTCTCTCCCTCCCTCGACTGAGAAAAGGGGACACAGTCTTCCAGCTGATGGTGAGGCTTAAGTTGCACTGCATTACTTCTGCCTCATGAACCAATTAATGTTGTTACTCCTATGACCAGAGAAATAACAACAACGCAAGCTTATCGAAACACTCGCATTTTATGGCTTATAAAACTGATGAACTAAGTGTTGACAGTGCTGAATAACAACTTAAACTTGAACTTTTTCATAAAAACAGCAGCTCTTTGCTGTATTCGTTGAGTCTCTCTCTACTCATGGTTTTAAATGTTCTGAAATCTCACATGATCAACTTTGCTGTGAGTTCAAGGCTTCTTTTTACAGTCTATGGAGCGAGGAAACTGTGTAGACACGGTGATCTGAAATATCTGATTGACCAGCATTAGGCCTATAAGTGCACTTGATTTGCTCTCTGGGCCTGCCGGGTAGGCGGAGTTCTACCTTCAGACACATGAATTGGTTTAAAATGGGAATACTTTGCCTTCCCGGCGCTAGGGCTACTGAATCAAGTGCACCTACCGTCAACAGTGGGCAACGGGGGGAAAAAAATAGGAACGCAAGGCTTTATTGTTGGGTTTATCACAGAAATGCTTGGTGATCGACTAGGAATGGCTTGGAGATTGACCAGAGACCAGAGATTGACCAGATCGCGATCGACCGGTTGGCGACCACTGCTGTACACCTATATTACAAACACACAAGGCACACATCACTGACTAGTCTCTGTATCCTCCTAGATCACCACCCTGATCAATCACAAAGACAAACCAAAGAAGTCGGAGCGGACGCAGCAGGCCATCCAGAGGGTGGGCCAGGCTGTTAGTGTTGCTGTGGGTCGCTTCGTTGCCGTGGGCGAGGCCATTGCCGTGGAGAACGAGGAGCTGAAGGAGGAGATGGGCATGGCCTGCTTCGAGGCCCGCAGAGCAGGTAACTGGATCTGCGTCTGAAATTACATCCTAAATGGCATCCTAGTGCACTCTATAGGGAAGAAGGTGCCATTTTGAATGCAGTCCAACGAAGGGAGTGTTTTTGCTGTTTTCATCATGAATACATTTTTAAAACGGGTCGGAAACTTTCCATGGGAAGTTAAGCCCTTGAATTTGGGGAATTTTGCTTAAATTCATCAAAAAAGTTAGCTTATAACAGTGAACCTTTTTTGTGGGATACAGATAAGGCAATTCTAGGTCGCATATTTTGGTTAAACTATCCCCAATTCAATGGAATTGCAACCCTCTGCATGCACAGTGCATTCTGCCATCACATGTACAGCTGAATCTCAAGATCTTACACACTAATGAGATGTTATTGAGCCCACACTACTACACTGTCTGAGCCAAGGACTACATGCTTTCTGGTAAGTTTTGATTACAATACTGGGTGGGGTGAATATATTTTATATGACATACATTATTTTTTGTTAACTAGTAAATAGTACCCTATAGCAATGTGTGTTTAAATAATTTCTAATTTGTTAACATTTTCTGCTAGTTTGTTTTTGCTACGATGTGGGTTTTAGCTTGCTTGAGCCTGTTAACTGAGGAGTGTTAATTCATTTATTTCCATACATGTTTCATTCTAAAACATTTGTCTTACAAAGGAGTTTAACCTCTAACACCTCCCAAACCCGGATCCGGGAGCACCCCCATCAGTAGAAAAGCTACTAGCATAGCCTAGCATAGCGTCACAAGTAAATACTAGCATCTAAATATCATTAAATCACAAGTCCAAGACACCAGATGAAAGATACACATCTTGTGAATCCAGCCATCATTTCTGATTTTTTAAATGTTTTACAGGGAAGACACAATATGTAAATCTATTAGCTAACCACGTTAGCAAAAGACACCACTTTTTTTACTCCACCAGTTTTTTACTCCATCAGTAGCTATCACAAATTCGACCAAATAAAGATATAAATAGCCACTAACCAAGAAACAACTTCATCAGATGACAGTCTGATAACATATTTATTGTATAGCATATGTTTTGTTAGAAAAATGTGCATATTTCAGGTATAAATCATAGTTTACCATTGCAGCCACCATCACAACTCTCACCAAAGCGACTAGAATAACTACAGAGACCATCGTGTATTACCTAATTACTCATCATAAAACATTTCTTAAAAATACACAGCGTACAGCAATTGAAAGACACAGATCTTGTGAATCCAGACAATATTTCAGATTTTCTAAGTGTTTTACAGCGAAAACACAATATAGCGTTATATTGGCATACCACAATAGCAAACATCACAACAGCATTGATTCAAGCCAAACATAGCGATTACGTATAAACCACCAAAAGATATTAATTTTTTCACTAACCTTCTCAGAATTCTTCAGATGACAGTCCTATAACATCATATTACACAATGCATATAGAGTTTGTTCGAAAATGTGCATATTTAGCGGCACAAATCGTGGTTATACAATGAGAAAAGTAGCCAAGCTGCAAAGAAAATGTCAGGAGAAATCTTGGGAAAGGCACCTATTCTAATCGAAAACTATTCATAAACTTGACTAAAAAATACAAGTTGGACAGCAAATGAAAGATAAATTAGTTCTTAATGCAATCGCTGGGTTAGATTTTTAAAATTAACGTTACTGCGCAATACAGCGTGCGCTAAAGCGAGACCGCCCCATAATTCATGGCGGAATTATTATTTAACATTTGTCAACATAAGTACGAATTAACAGCATAAAGACTGCTTACTATTAGCTGAGCTTCCATCAGAATCTTGGGCAAGGTGTCCTTTCTCCAGAACAATCGTCTTTGGGTTGAAAGATGTCCTCTTGTCCGGTCGAAATAGCCGCTAATGTTAGCCACCAACTGGAGAGGTGTCCACCTCGTGAAAGCGCATGACAAAGAAATCCCAGAAAATCGCAATAAACTGCTATAAACTGCTATAAGTCGGTTTAAATTAACTACCTTATGATGTCTTTAACACCTATAACGAATAAAAACATGACCGGAGATATAGAACTACTAAAACGAAAGCGTTTGCAGGACGCCATTGTGATGTCTTCTTGCGCCAGGCGCACCGTTGAAAAGGACGGTACTTCCGTTCCACGGTCTTATATAAGGTCCCAGATTGCGCAATCCACTCCATTCAAATTCTCCCCGCTTACTGACATCTAGAGGAAGACGTATGCAGTGCATGTAGCCCGATGGCTTACATGGGGACTTATAAACTGACCTCAGAACAGGGACCTCGATTTCTGAAATCTCACTCCCTGACAGGAAATGTGCTGCAGAATGAGTTCTGTTTCACTCAGAGAAATAATTCAAACGGTTTTAGAAACTAGAGAGTGTTTTCTATCCAATAGTAATAATAATATGCATATTGTACGAGCAAGAATTGAGTACGAGGCAGTTTAATTTGGGAACTCATTTTTACAAAGTCGAAATGGCGCCCCCATAGGCTCAAGAAGTTAATCTAACTGCTTAACTATTTATCTGCACAGGGAATTGTATTCTGTTTTTTAAAACTTTTTTTTCTTCTAATCTTTACAGGAAAATGCCACGAGCACTATCTGATGTGTGGAGACATTTCACTGCAGCTAATGTAGAAAGAAAAGCTGTGTACATTTGCAAATACTATGCCAAATCATATGTGAAGAATGCAACAAAGATGCAGAATCATCTGACCAAGTGCATAACGTTCCCTCAGCGCTCACAACAAGCAACCTTTGACAAAAGTCCCTCTACTTCTATTCGAGGTGAAAATTATGAATCAGACACCTTATCGATAGCAACAACTCATGGTCCTCCTGGAATCAGAAGTTTTTTTGACTCAATGGAGGAACGTAGTCAGAGAAATGCTGATGAATGTCTTGCTCGAGCTGTGTATGCAACTGGTTCACCTCTGATGCTCACAGGCAATGGGTATTGGAAGAGATTTCTGAATGTTCTTCGCCCAGCATACACCCCTCCAACCAGACATGCTTTATCTACTCATTTGCTGGATGCAGAGTTCAACAGAGTTCAAGTGAAGGTCAAGCAAATCATAGAGAAAGCAGACTGTATTGCAATCATCTCTGATGGGTGGTCGAATGTTCGTGGGCAAGAAATAATTAACTATATCATCTCCACCCCTCAACCAGTATTCTACAAGAGCACAGACACAAAGGACAACAGACACACCGCTCTCTACATTGCAGATGAGTTGAAGGCAGTAATCAATGACCTTGGACAACAGAAGGTATTTGCACTGGTGACAGACAATGCTGCGAACATGAATGCTGCTTGGTCTAAAGTGGAGGAGTCCTACCTTCATATCACACCCATTGGATGTGCTGCTCATGCATTGAATCTGCTCCTCAAGGACATCATAGCACTGAAAACAATGGATACACTCTACAAGAAAGCCAAGGAAATGGTTAGGTATGTGAAGGGTCATCAAGTTATAGCAGCAATCTACCTCACCAAGCAAAGTGAGAAGAATAAGAGCATCACATTGAATCTGCCCAGCAACACCCGTTAGGGTGGTGTTGTCATCATGTTTGACAGCCTCCTGGAGGGAAAGGAGTCTCTCCAAGAAATGTCCATATCACAGTCTGCCGATATGGACAGCCCCATCAAGAGGATCCTCCTGGATGATGTATTTTGGGAGAGAGTGGTAAGCAGCATGCAACTCCTGAAATCTATAGCAGTAGCCATTGCACGGATTGAGGGAGACAATGCCATCCTGCCGGATGTTCAGACTCTGCTTTCAGATGTAAGAGAAGAAATCCGTACTGCCCTGCCCACTTCACTGTTGATCCAAGCAGAGGAAACTGCAGTTCTGAAATACATCAAGAAGCGTGAAGACTTCTGCCTGAAGCCCATACACACCGCAGCGTACATGTTGGACCCCAAGTATGCTGGCAAGAGCATCCTGTCCGGTGCAGAGGTCAACAAGGCCTATGGTGTCATCACTACCGTGTCTCGCCACCTTGGCCTGGAGGAGGGCAAGGTTCTTGGCAGTCTGGCGAAGTACACTTTCAAGCAAGGGCTTTGGGATGGAGATGCAATATGGCAATCGTGCCAAATATCTCATCAGCCACCTGGTGGAAGGGACTTTGTGGATCTGAGGCTCTTTCCCCTGTTGCCTCCATCATCCTCCAAATCCCACCAACATCAGCCGCCTCAGAGCGCAACTGGTCCTTGTTTTGGATCACACACACCAAAGCACGCAATAGGCTGACCAATACAAGGGTTGAAAAATTGGTGGCCATCTGGGCAAATTTGAGGCTTTTTGAGCCTGACAATGAGCCATCCTCAACAAGGTTGGAAAGTGACAGTGAAAATGAGGCCTCAGAGTCTGATGTTCAAGAGGTGGACATTGAGGAGGTCCAGGGAGAAGACATGGAAGCCTAAGAGGAAGACAACCAAAGCTTTAGTTTCTAGACTATCATTTTACAGATGTACTGTATGTTGAAAAAACATTTTTGGGAGATGTGATGGATCATTCAATATTCCCTTTCTTTTGTTGTTCAGTGAAATCATCCCATGTGAAGAGTCAACTCATTTAATTAAAGTTCAATTTGTAACTAAATGGGGGGGGGGGGTTTTCTATTGGAAGGATTTAATCATTTGCAATTATGCCTACTTACGATACGGTAAAATGTTTATGTTTCTGTCTCCATATGATATGGTAAATATATCCAATGCAAAAAACATCTACATTTAAATAGTATTAATATTAATTTGCATATATTTCCGTTAATTCCCATATATTCCCGTTAATTCCCATATATTCCCACGGAAAGTTTCCACCTCTGAATATTCCCCAAAATGTGCAACCCTAACTCTGCCTATTCAACACATTTGCACTAGAGGTGTTCAGAAGTCAAATACTGTTGTTTTTGTTAGTTTTGAGTGAAGTTTAGTTTAGGTTTGCAAGACTAGAAGCTAGAGGGAAGTGAAGTTGGTTATGGTCTTTCCTGAGGGGGGAAATGCAGAGACAGAGAACAGAACAGTATGAGTCAGGTTTGGAAAAGGAGAGAGCTGTGTAATTTGAGGCTGAAGTGTTTGTGTACCAGGCAGGCAGGGCTGCAGGCGTAATGAAGGGTATTCTGAGGTGTGCTTGCTCTGTCTTCTGGACAGAGTTCACTCATCTTCAGTATCTTCTCTTGCTCAGAGGGATAGAGAGAGAGAGAGAATCTTGCCTGTTCTCAGCTGTCGGCAGTTGAATCCTTTGCTTAGAGAGACAAAAAGAGAAACTGGTACATGTGACCTTGTGCCCCCCTCTTTCAACACTTTTCCATGAGCCCATGCAACTAAATATACCTACAAACGCCGACCCTGTATCTCTTCATCATAACTGTCCAGTCATTCTCCTAATAACTACCACATGCCGTGGGAGGAGGATATGTACACCGCAGCTATCAACACTCTTTTAAAACAAACAGAGTAATATATTTTTGAGCCGGCTTTGCAACTCTATTCAAGTGAAAAATAGCAGGATGAATAGGGGGTCAAAGCCTGAGGCCCAATCAAAGTCTTATCCTGTTGATATGTTAAGTCCAAAACAAAATCTCACAGGGTAAGAATTTAGAAACCAAGACGGGATAATAGGTTTATGTTGGGGAGAAGCGGCATGTGTAAAAGTGCGTTTCATCTCCCAGTGTGCTGATTTGAAAAGGGCTGAACCCAAACAAAAGCGAGCTGGTGGGAAGTGTCAGCCAGAGTGGCCCACTGTGGCCAATTTTATTCCTTCCACTCCTCCTTTCTTCCGTTTTCTTACCTTGTTCACTCTATTGAGGGAATATTTTACCTTCACCGTTAAAAAGACAGAAAGTGAACTTTTCCCTCCGTCGTTCTGGGACGGAATGAAGTTGTCTTCTCTGTGATGAAAAGAAAGAAAGAAGGGGAAAGGAAAGGAAGGTAAAGCTTTAAATCTGCGGGAAGAGGAGAAGGATTGACGGCCTCTTAAAGTGTAACCAGAGGGAGGAAGAGACTAAGCGGACCTCCTCCAGCGCAGGGAGGCAGGCAGGCAGGCAGGCAGGCAAAGACACAGGGAGGCAGGCAGGGAGTGAGGGAAGCAAACAAGGAAGATGGAGGCAGGCAGGCAGGAAGCGTAATGAAATCAATAAAAAAGGTGATTACATGACTTTAATTTGGTGATCTCCATCATGGGGCGATGTCGTAGAGAGGGGGCAATGAGGCAGAGTTGTTGGCTTCAATCTGTTCTGCTTGACCAGACCAAACAAATTATGCCGCTAGCTAAGGTTTTAGGAGGCAGATACTGTATTGAGAGTTTTGGATAGTGAGTGTGTAAAAGGGCACCACGGTCCTGTATCTCTCAAACGGTGTATGTCAGTGCAACCTGCAGGCTGTAGACTACATAATATCACAATCACCCTGTTACAAGCCTCTTTTTATGGTCAGGACTCAGTCAGTTACAAGACTCCACAGGTTTTAATCATTTCAAGTGTTCATCCCATTTGAATACCAAGCAGCAGAAAACAAACAATTCCCATAAAAAGAGATCTTAGCGATAAAGAGAACAAGAAGACGAATGAGCAACACTGTTACAAGTGTAAAAGGGGAAATTTGGCATAGCTTAATCAAACTCCATGCAGCTTCTGGACCGTATTCTGATGTTCAGCAACATTATTTGTGAGCTAGGCTGAGTGTTTCAGCTGGTTTGGGGGATTCTGGCATCCACAAGGGGCTGTCGAATGCAATCAGTGCGTTGGTGCACTTTCTTTTGGATTGCAAGCCAACCCAAACAAGGAGCCAAACCATGCAGCCAAGGTGATACAAGTCTCTCTCTTCACCCCCCCTTTCTCTCTCGCTTTCTCTCGCTCTCTCTCTACTGCCCGAGACTATTTTGGTTATGGTGCTTCAGCCCAATATTTGTATGTTGGTTTTACTTCTCCGTTGTGCACCCAGGGTTGTTTTGGAGTTTCGTGAAGGAATTAGCGACCCTCCAGTGTACCAGCCTCTCAGTGTGAAATGGCCTGGTCATGCCGCTCAGAGGGCGTGCCAGCTGGCCCTAGCATTGGCTGGCATCACATTGCTGCAGTGCCACCGAGCTGAATATAAGCCTGTCCAGGATGAGATGTTCCCACTGGAGTTTATGGTGCTACCGTTGACTCACAGGACAGCAGAGGAGAGGAGAAGAGAAGGGAGGGGAGGAGCCTCTCAATTTTCACATAGGGCACGATGGGAAGGGAACCTAGGGTTTTAGCTCTCAAACAAAGTGGAGCTGAATTCTGGATGTTACTTTTTATTTTATGCAACTTTGAACAAGTTTTTGGATAATGGGGTCTGCATGAAACCACTGTGAAGAAATATGACCAAGTATTAGAACATTTAGATAAAGTGATAATGTACCTTTGGTACCTTTGAAAATGTTGTATGGTGTTTCTATGCTGAATGATATAGAACAATTCCTATAGATTTGATCATCATCACCATCCCCCTTCTCCTCCTCTTACTCCTCCTGATCATCACCCTCCCCCTTCTCCTCTTACTCCTCCTGATCACCATCATCACCATCCCCCTTCTCCTCCTCTTACTCCTCCTGATCATCACCCTCCCCCTTCTCCTCCTCTTACTCCTCCTGATCATCACCCTCCCCCTTCTCCTCCTCTTACTCCTCCTGATCATCACCCTCCCCCTTCTCCTCCTCTTACTCCTCCTGATCATCACCCTCCCCCTTCTCCTCCTCTTACTCCTCCTGATCATCACCCTCCCCCTTCTCCTCCTCTTACTCCTCCTGATCATCACCCCCCCTTCTCCTCCTCTTACGCCTCCTGATCATCACCCTCCCCCTTCTCCTCCTCTTACTCCTCCTGATCAACATCATCACCATCCCCCTTCTCCTCCTCTTACTCCTCCTGATCATCATCATCACCCTCCCCCTTCTCCTCCTCTTACTCCCCCTGATAATCATCATCACCCTCCCCGTTCTCCTCCTCCTACTCCTCCTGATAAACATCATCACCCTCCCCCTTCTCCTCCTCTTTCTCCTCCTGATCAACATCATCACCCTTCTCCTCCTCTTACTCCTCCTGATCATCATCATCACCCTCCCCCTTCTCCTCCTCTTACTCCTCCTGATCATCATCATCACCCTCCCCCTTCTCCTCCTCTTACTCCTCCTGATCATCATCATCACCCTCCCCCTTCTCCTCCTCTTACTCCTCCTGATCAACATCATCACCCTCCCCCTTCTCCTCCTCTTACTCCTCCTGAGCATCATCATCACCCTCCCCCTTCTCCTCCTCTTACTCCTCCTGATCATCATCATCACCCTCCCCCTTCTCCTCCTCTTTCTCCTCCTGATCATCATCATCACCCTCCCCCTTCTCCTCCTCTTACTCCTCCTGATCATCATCATCACCCTCCCCCTTCTCCTCCTCTTACTCCTCCTGATCAACATCATCACCCTCCCCCTTCTCCTCCTCTTACTCCTCCTGATCATCATCATCACCCTCCCCCTTCTCCTCCTCTTACTCCTCCTGATCAACATCATCACCCTCCCCCTTCTCCTCCTCTTACTCCTCCTGATCAACATCATCACCCTCCCCCTTCTCCTCCTCTTACTCCTCCTGATCATCATCATCACCCTCCCCCTTCTCCTCCTCTTACTCCTCCTGATCAACATCATCACCCTCCCCCTTCTCCTCCTCTTACTCCTCCTGATCAACATCATCACCCTCCCCCTTCTCCTCCTCTTACTCCTCCTGATCATCATCATCACCCTCCCCCTTCTCCTCCTCTTACTCCTCCTGATCAACATCATCACCCTCCCCCTTCTCCTCCTCTTACTCCTCCTGATCATCATCATCACCCTCCCCCTTCTCCTCCTCTTACTCCTCCTGATCAACATCATCACCCTCCCCCTTCTCCTCCTCTTACTCCTCCTGATCATCATCATCACCCTCCCCCTTCTCCTCCTCTTACTCCTCCTGATCAACATCATCACCCTCCCCCTTCTCCTCCTCTTACTCCTCCTGATCATCATCATCACCCTCCCCCTTCTCCTCCTCTTACTCCTCCTGATAAACATCATCACCCTCCCCCTTCTCCTCCTCTTACTCCTCCTGATCAACATCATCACCCTCCCCCTTCTCCTCCTCTTACTCCTCCTGATAAACATCATCACCCTCCCCCTTCTCCTCCTCTTTCTCCTCCTGATCAACATCATCACCCTTCTCCTCCTCTTACTCCTCCTGATCATCATCATCACCCTCCCCCTTCTCCTCCTCTTACTCCTCCTGATCATCATCATCACCCTCCCCCTTCTCCTCCTCTTACTCCTCCTGATAAACATCATCACCCTCCCCCTTCTCCTCCTCTTACTCCTCCTGATCAACATCATCACCCTCCCCCTTCTCCTCCTCTTACTCCTCCTGATCATCATCATCACCCTTCTCCTCCTCTTACTCCTCCTGATAAACATCATCACCCTCCCCCTTCTCCTCCTCTTACTCCTCCTGATCAACATCATCACCCTCCCCCTTCTCCTCCTCTTTCTCCTCCTGATCAACATCATCACCCTCCCCCTTCTCCTCCTCTTTCTCCTCCTGATCAACATCATCACCCTCCCCCTTCTCCTCCTCTTACTCCTCCTGATCAACATCATCACCCTCCCCCTTCTCCTCCTCTTACTCCTCCTGATCATCATCATCACCCTCCCCCTTCTCCTCCTCTTTCTCCTCCTCCACCGATAACCAATATTCTATAAATAGAATGAAAAAAGGGAATCTCATGCTTATCCGAACACTTGCAGCCATTCTCATGATGTGTCATTAATTTCACAATGTAAGAAATCAACATTTGAAGCATATAAGGACAGTTGCTCTTCTGAATGGCAATTTATGAGAAATCATTGCGTGAAAATTACACTTTTTCATTTCCGCTGTAAAACAGTATATCAGCAGATATATTGGTATCGGTAAGTTTTGTCCCCCCAAAAATCGGAATTGGTATCAGGCCCAAAAAACATATCGGTCGGACTCTAAAAACCATTTTCATCCTCCGTCCTTTTTGTCCTCTAGGGGATGCCATAGCCCAGCTGACAGACGTTGGGACTGCGGTGACGCCCCCTGTGGACGGACGCACAACAGTGTTCAGTGACCGTACAGGCATGGTGAAGGCCGCCCGCATGCTCCTCTCCTCCGTCACCAAAGTCCTGGTCCTCGCAGACCGCATCGTCATCAAACAGATCATCACCTCACGCAACAAAGTAGGTACCATCGTCATCAAACAGATCATTAAGTAGTTACCGCTTCCGACCACACAGTATAGATATAGGGCTATAGATGCACACAGACTCACAGAACAAAGTAGGTACAGACAGTCACACACACACACACACACACACACACACACACACACACACACACACACACACACACACACACACACACACACACACACACACACACACACACACACACACAGCACCCAGCACCCAGCACCCAGCACCGGCAACTCCATCCTCCTTCCAGTCTTTCAGATCCTATCTGAGCTCCATGATACAGTACAGGAGAACTCCTCTGCTGCTGTGGAGATAATGGTGGGGGAGTAGCAGCACATTCACATAAAAGGACCAGGCCCTGTTTCTATTCCTGCTGCTTTCAGGAACGGGATGTGCTGTGTGTGTGTGTGTGTATGGCTCTTAGAGGCGAGGGGGCACACACACACACACACACATACACAGAGTGTAAGGGCCTAATCACGTCCAGTAAGGCCTGTTTGGACAGACGGGCGACAGGTCTGCTCCCATTACTGGCAAACACAATTCAATTTTGAACCCTGTGTCTGTCTGATAACAGCATAGAGCTCCTGCCTGGCTTGCAGGATGTCACTACTGTTTACCCTCCTAGAGCCAAGCCACTCTCTCACACACACACACACACACACACACACACACACACACACACACACACACACACATGAACACACACACACACACACACTACTCCGGATGGATGGATCACACTGTTTTATAATAGATCCATATTTCATGATGTTTTGGGGGGGTCTGAGAGGTGTTGAAGGTTTGATGCATTATGCATCGGCTGATTTTGTTCAGTGTTGCATGTGTCAGACAAAGTTGTATCTAAATGCAGTACAGTTCACTAGTAGCATGTTATCAAGGTACGTTTCTTATAAAGTAGCTGAAGACGTAGTAAGCTAATGATTTCTACATTTTCATGACAATAGTCATTCCTGTAACTATTGTATACATTAATACACCTTCATACATCATGGGTTCTGTTCCGTCTGTATTGCAGACAGATCCCAGGTTACCCTTTTAACACACCTTCATGCAACACGGAGTTCCGTCTGTATTGCAGACATATCACAGGCTACCCTTTACCCCACCATGTGTGTTCCATTGTGTACAGGAGAGGTGATTGGGGTAAATCATTGTGATCTGATTGGTTTTTCAGATGCCCCACTCAGCCCCAAGGCCATTGTGATAACTCCTGAGACATGGTGACACCACCATTAATCCTCCTTCCTATTTCCCTGTTCACCAGACGATTGGGAGACAATACCACTTCTTGTCACTATGACCTTTTCCTGTTTCAACAGACAGGTCCTCCGTGTCGTCTCAGTCAATCAGTCATGACAAACTGCTCTACTGAACACTGCGGCTGGAAAGCGTGGAAAGTGAAATGAATGGCCATCACTTGTATGGCGAGGCCCACATTAAGAATTTGCTTTGCTACCTCGTTTACATATCTTAAAGCAGCATTTTGCCAGCAGCAAAGGCAGTCTGACGTGTCAAAGTAGTAACATCTCTCACAGCAACTTTGCTCCCTCAAGACATGGTTCTGGCAGAAAGAAATGTGCCATCTTTGAGTTCAGCATGTGGTATTTTGTGTTTAATTCAAGATTTGTTGTGTGTAATGTGTAGGTGTGGGAGCCAATGGTAGTTACTGTAATAGTGTTCCTGATCTTCCCAGGTGCTAGTAACCTTGGAGCAGCTGGAGAGAGTGAGCACCTTCCAGGAGTTTGTCCAGATCTTCAGCCAGTTCGGGAATCAGATGGTGGAGTTCGCCCACCTGACCGGGGACAGACAGAATGTGAGTATCATCCCTCTCTGACCGTGTATTGGGCAAAGTCTTCCTTCTTTCCCCCCATCCTACCAAACACACTGTCATCCTCCCAAACACTATGTCATCCTACCAAACACTATGTGCCTCTCCACTCTTTATCAGCTCTTGATAAACACAGTCTGTCCAGAGAGAGAGAGGGGGGGGGGGTGAGACCCTCCAGATTGTGTACAGTGCCGTGTGCTGTTGGCTCCACATCCACTCAGACAGCGAGATGACACAGATAGCAGGGTGTGTGTGACGAGCCCCTGCTACCCAGACGCACGCACGCGTCTGGGTAGAGTGTGACAAGCTGCATACAGCACATACAGACACACACACACACACACACACACACACACACACACACACACACACACACACACACACACACACACAGATACACTCCAGGGCTTCTGCACCGGCTAGGAGAGTGTGTGTGTGTGTGTGTGTGTGTGTGTGTGTGTGTGTGTGTGTGTGTGTGTGTGTGTGTGTGTGTGTGTGTGTGTGTGTGTGTGTGTTTAGACAAACGGCTTTAAAAAATGGGTCAGATCTGACTCACATATCAAAGGAGCGTTTACATCATGAAAGCAGAATGTTGATATGCCTTGATACATTTTGACCTTCAAATCAAACAAACTCTCTATTTGAAATATATCAAGTGCAACATGTCATATATATAAAACAAAAAGTTTTACAGAAATAATGAGGCCAGAAAAACTCTGGTGTTCCCCTGTAGTGTCAGTGTCTGCTAATCATGCATTGATTCATACACAGTCTCTTTGTATGCATCCCTAATGGCTCCCTATTCCCTGTTCCCAAAGCCCAATGGCTTATGCACTAGACAGGGAATAGGTTGCCATTTGGGATACAGGCTATGGTTTAACCGACTGCACTAACTAGCTGATGAAAAGTGTTATCGCTGTGCTGTAGGGAGAGAACGGATAATATTCAGCTTTCCTTCCCTTCTTTTTGTTTAAAGGGGTGTTTCACAAACATGCCACGTCCCCATCTCTCTCTCCGTCTGGAAATCTCCTGGCTCTTCTATTGAGAGACTAACCTAGCGAAGAGCAGGGGAATATAATAACACATCATCACATCTCCTTAGTAATCCATGGCTCTGCGCCTCGAGAAGTCGATTCAGCCTCTCCCGAAAAACACGCACGCACACACACACACACACACACACACACACACACACACAAAATCCCTACTGGAGGCTAAGTCTTTGAAACACAGAGAGAGGAGAGAGAGTCCATGGATGTTACTGAGATATCTAGTCTCCTGCCGACTGCGTAATGTTATCTACTGCATTGAGTCGTGCTTCACCAGGTTGGTCTATGAGTAAGAACTCTGATGGCCTGAGAACTGGGCTTTAACTTAACATAGCCTAATAACTCTGACATATCTTTCCCATCATAGGAATGTGGTCCATATGTATTCAGCATGCTCTTTAGGAAGTGCACTATATGGTGAATAGGGTGCCATTTGGGATGTGGCCTTGGTCCACTAGTCCAGACCACTGGTAGGGTCAGACCCCACTGAGTCAGAGTGGGTTTGAGACTTGCGTCAGAGCCCACTGGTGCTGGTAGGTCACTGTCAGTCGTGTTGTATTTAAGCTTGAGAAATGGTTCTGTCTATTCGGTGGCTCACAAGATCATTCAAAAGGCTTTAACTGGGTCACACTCACAAATCAGAGAAGTTTGGGAACCTGCTACTTCTCTAACTGCACAGTGTTGGTCTCTGTCCTTTTGGACCTGAAGGGAAGCTTCTTCTCTTAAGCCTTGTTCACACTGTATGCCTTAATATGGAAAATCACTTTTGGACTACTGACTGTCCAAACAGCAAGTTACGTGACCAAATTGGATTTGTGTTTGTTCAGACAGCAGTTATTTGCTGACATGGCTACGCTAGTTGTCATAGTAACGATGGTTGTATACACAGTGGTATAGACTGATTTGTGGTGGTGCACGTGCTTCCTATCACTCAAAAGTTATGTAGCATGCTAAGGTGACAACAGTGTCTGCCATGGACGTTTCCCAGTTGCTTTGAATGTTCAAAATCTGCCTGTTTTAAACACTTTTAACTTCTTATGGGCAGGTGGGGCGGTAGCGTCCCACCTGGCCAACATCCGGTGAAATTGCAGAGCGCGAAATTCAACATTCTTGAAAATATGTGTTTTATATCAAAATATAGCTTAACTTCTTGTTAATCTAGCCGCTGTGTTTACGGCGAAAGCAAAGCATGCAATTATCTGAGGACAGCGCCACAAAAGTCAGAAATAGCGATATAATTAATGCCTTACCTTTGAAGATCTTCTTCTTTTGGCACTCCAAAATGTCCCAGAAACATCACAAATGGTACTTTTGTTCGATAATGTCCTTCTTTATGTCCCAAAAATGTTCATTTGATTCAGAAATACACCGCTTTTCATCCAGAGGTGAAAATACTGCCCCCTACCCAAGAGAAGTTAAAGCCTCAAAGGATAAGATGATCCAACTTTCAAAATTAATCCTTTTTGGCTAGCAACAGCAGTCAACTAGCTAGCTAGGTAGCTGTTTAGCTTTCTGTCACATTCACTAATTTGTTTGTAAACAATTAACTTCTTATGGCTGGGGGCAGTATTGAGTAGCTTGGATGGATAAGGTGCCCAGAGTAAACTGCCTGCTACTCAGGCCCAGAAGCTAAGATATGCATATCATTAGTAGACTTGGATAGAAAACACTCTGAAGTTTCTAAAACTGTTTGAATGATGTCTGTGAGTATAACAGAACTCATATGGCAGGCAAACACCTGAGAAAAAATCCAACCAGGAAGGGGGAAATCTGAGGTTTGTAGTTTTTCAACTCATTGCCTATCGAATATACAGTGTCTATGGGGTCCGATTGCACTTCCTAGGGCTTCCACTAGATGTCAACAGTCTTTAGAATCTTGTTTCAGGCTTCTACTGTGAAGGATGAGGGAATGAGAGCTCTTTGAGTCAGGTGTCTGCCATGAGCTGTTCACGCGCTCTCCCGTGAGAGCAACCTGCATTTCTGAAGACAAAGGAATACTCCGGTTGAAACATTATTGAAGATTTATGTTAAAAACAGCCTAAAGATTGATTCTATACATCGTTTGACATGTTTCTACGAACTGTAATGGTATTTTTTGACTCTTCGTCTGACCTGCGCCTCGTGAATTTGGATTTGTGAACTCAAGGCGCGAACAAAAAGGAGGTATTTGGACATAAATTATGGACTTTATCAACAAACAAAAAAACATTTATTGTGGAACTGGGATTCCTGGGAGTGCACCCCGTTAACGGGATCTCAGCCATAAGAAGTTAACAAGCTAGTTAGCTGCCACATGTTCTTGTCAAACTGTTAACAGAGTAGCTAGCAAGCAACAAGATATTCCAAAGAACCACTTTAGGACAAAAACATCACATTTGACCTTTCAGACACAAGTCACATGGGCAGGAATCAGATTTGTATCTGACTATGAAGGTGGTTTGAAATGTGTCTTGAAATATTAGATTCCATCTGCTTTTTGTCTGTTGAGGCTGCAGGAAAAAGAACAGATTCAAATCAGATATGCAAATATATAGGATTTGAGTGACTTCAAACTGTTAATGTGAACACAGCTTAACTGTTCAGTGTTGGTCTCTGTCATTTAGGACCTGAAGGACGAGAATAAGAAGGCCAGGATGGCAGCAGCCAGAGCAGTGCTGGAGAAATGCACCATGATGCTGCTCACTGCGTCCAAGGTATGTACATCCTACCACTACTGCTAATGTAGTAGGTCAAAGCTGTGAGCTGGAAAACCTTAGTACTGCATGGGTGAAATTAGGCCTTATGGTGGTCATGTGAATTTTCATTCTTTTTTGGAATCAAACCAGTCTAACTTCTCACCTAAAACATAGTTTTTATGTTAAATATACATTTGAAGTCGGACGTTTACATACACTTTAGCCAAATACATCTAAACTCTGTTCCCACAATTCCTGACATTTAATCCTAGTAAAAATCCCCTTAGGTCAGTTAGGATCCCCACTTTATTTTAAGAATGTGAAATGTCAGAATAATAGTAGAGAGAATGATTTATTTCAGCTTTTTTTTCTTTCATCACATTCCCAATGGGTCAGAAGTTTATATACACTCAATTAGTATTTGGTAGCATTGCCTTTAAATTGTTTAACTTGGGTCAAAGGTTTTGGGTAGCCTTCCACAAGCTGTGGATTTTGGCCCATTCCTCCTGACAGAGCTGGTGTAACTGAGTCAGGTTTGTAGGCCTCATTGCTCGCACACACTTTTTCAGTTCTGCCCACAAATGTTCTATAGGATTGAGGTCAGGGCTTTGTGATGGCCACTCAAATACCTTGACTTTGTTGTCCTTCAGCCATTTTGCCACAACTTTGGAAGTATGCTTGGGGTCATTGTCCATTTAGAAGACCCATTTGCGACCAAGCTTTAACTTCCTGACTGATGTCTTGAGATGTTGCTTCAATATATCCATAATTTTTTATCCATAATTTTCCTGCCTCATGATGCCATCTATTTTGTGAAGTGCACCAGTCCCTCCTACAGCAAAGGACCCCCACAACATGATGCTGCCACCCCCTTGCTTCACAGTTGGGATGGTGTTCTTCGGCTTGCAAGCCTCCCCCTTTTTCCTCCAAACATAACGATGGTCATTATGCCCAAACAGTCCTATTTTTGTTTTATCAGACCAGAGGACCTTTCTCCAAAAAGTACAATCTTTGTCCCCATGTGCAGTTGCAAACCGTAGTCTGGCTTTTTTATGGCGGTTTTGGAGCAGTGGCTTCTTCCTTGCTGAGCGGCCTTTCAGGTTATGTCGATATAGGACTCGTTTTACTGTGGATATAGATACTTTTGTACCTGTTTCCTCCAGCATCTTCACAAGGTCCTTTGCTGTTGTTCTGGGATTGATTTGCACTTTTCGCACCAAAGTACGTTCATCTCTAGGAGACACATCTCCTTCCTGAGCGGTATGACGGCTGTGTGGTCCCATGGTGTTTGTACTTGCTGTAAGGGCTGTTGTCCTCCTCTTCCTCAGATGAGGAGAGGAGAGAAGGATCAGTGGACCAATACGCAGCATTAGGGAAATAAGCCATCTCTTTATTTGAAACGACGGCAACACGAAAACAAACACTTACAAAATTACAAAACAAGAAAACGACGTAGACGAAACCTGAACATGAATTAAACTAACTAAACGTAGAACTCACGGACAGGAACAGACTACATCAAAACGAACGAACAGCCAAACAGTCCCGTATGGTACATACATCGACGACACAGGAGACAATCACCCACAAACAAACAGTGAGAACACCCTACCTAAATATGACTCTTAATTAGAGGAGAACGCAAAACACCTGCCTCTAATTAAGAGCCATACCAGGCAACCAAAACCAACATAGAAACAGATAACATAGACTGCCCACCCAAAACACACGCCCTGACCATAAACACATACAAAAACAACATAAAACAGGTCAGGACCGTTACAGAACCCCCCCCTCAAGGTGCGAACGCCGGGCGCACCAGCACAAAGTCCAGGGGAGGGTCTGGGTGGGCAGTTGACCACGGTGGTGGCTCCGGCTCTGGACGCTGTCCCCACACCACCATAGTCACTCCCCCCTTCTGTCTTTCCTTCCCAATGACCACCCTCAAACTAACATCCCCTAAATGAACGGCCAGCACCGGGAGAAGGGGCAGCACCGGGACAAGGGGCAGCACCGGGACAAGGGGCAGCACCGGGACAAGAGGCAGCACCGGGATAAGGGGCAGCACCAGGATAAGGGGCAGCACCGGGATAAGGACCAGCACCGGGATAAGGACCAGCACCGGGATAAGGGGCAGCACCGGGACAAGGGGCAGCACCGGGACAAGGGGCAGCACCGGGACAAGGGGCAGCACCGGGACAAGGGGCAGCACCGGGACAAGGGGCAGCACCGGGACAAGGGGCAGGTCCCGGCTGTGATACTCTGGCAGATCCTGGCTGAGGGACTCTGGCAGATCCTGGCTGAGGGACTCTGGCAGATCCTGGCTGAGGGACTCTGGCAGGTCCTGGCTGAGGGACTCTGGCAGGTCCTGGCTGAGGGACTCTGGCAGGTCCTGGCTGAGGGACTCTGGCAGGTCCTGGCTGAGGGACTCTGGCAGGTCCTGGCTGGACGGACTCTGGCAGGTCCTGGCTGGACGGCTCTGGCAGGTCCTGGCTGGACGGCTCTGGCAGGTCCTGGCTGGACGGCTCTGGCAGGTCCTGGCTGGACGGCTCTGGCAGGTCCTGGCTGGACGGCTCTGGCAGGCCCTGGCTGGACGGCTCTGGCAGGCCCTGGCTGGACGGCTCTGGCAGGTCCTGGCTGGACGGCTCTGGCAGGTCATAGCAGGACGGCTCTGGCAGGTCATAGCAGGACGGCTCTGGCAGGTCATAGCAGGACGGCTCTGGCTGGTCATGGCAGGACGGCTCTGGCTGGTCATGGCAGGACGGCTCTGGCTGGTCATGGCAGGACGGCTCTGGCTGGTCATGGCAGGACGGCTCTGTAGGAAGGAGAAGGAGAGACAGCCTGGTGCGTGGTCTAGGCACTGGCTGCGCTGGAGAGGAGGAAACAGCTGGAGAGAGAACCCGGAGAGACAGCCTGGTACGGGGGGCTGCCACCGGAGGACTGGTACATGGAGGTGGCACCGGGTCTACCGGACCGTGAAGGAGGACACGTGCTCTTGAGCACCGAGCCTCCCCAACCCTACCAGGTTGAATGGTCCCCGTAGCCCTGCCAGTGCGGCGAGGTGGAATAGCCCGCACTGGGCTATGCAGGCGAACCGGGGACACCACCTGTAAGGCTGGTGCCATGTACGCCGGCCCGAGGAGACGTACTGGAGGCCAGATACGTTGGGCCGGCTTCATGACATCCGGCTCGATGCCCAACCTAGCCCTCCCAGTGCGGCGAGGTGGAATAGCCCGCACTGGGCTAAGCACGCGTACTGGGGACACCGTGCGCTTTACCGCATAACACGGTGTCTTACCAGTACGACGCCTTCTTCCTCCACGGTAAGCACGGGGAGTTGGCTCGGGTATCCTACCCGGCTTTGCCACACTCCTCGTGTGCCCCCCCCCAAGAAATTTTTGGGTCTGACTCACGGGCTCCCAACCGCGTCGCCGCGCTGCCTCCTCATACCAGCGCCTCTCAGCCTTCGCTGCTTCCAACTCCTCCTTGGGACGGCGATATTCCCCTGGCTGAGCCCAAGGTCCTCTACCGTCCAGGATCTCCTCCCAAGTCCAGGAGTCCTTATTGCTCTGTTGAGCACTCCCTTGCCGCTTGGTCCTAGTTTGGTGGGTGATTCTGTAAGGGCTGTCGCTCTCCTCATCCTCGGACGAGGAGAGGAGAGAAGGATCAGTGGACCAATACGCAGCATTAGGGAAATAAGCCATCTCTTTATTTGAAACGACGGCAACACGAAAACAAACACTTACAAAATTACAAAACAAGAAAACGACGTAGACGAAACCTGAACATGAATTAAACTAACTAAACGTAGAACTCACGGACAGGAACAGACTACATCAAAACGAACGAACAGCCAAACAGTCCCGTATGGTACATACATCGACGACACAGGAGACAATCACCCACAAACAAACAGTGAGAACACCCTACCTAAATATGACTCTTAATTAGAGGAGAACGCAAAACACCTGCCTCTAATTAAGAGCCATACCAGGCAACCAAAACCAACATAGAAACAGATAACATAGACTGCCCACCCAAAACACACGCCCTGACCATAAACACATACAAAAACAACATAAAACAGGTCAGGACCGTTACACTTGCGTGCTATTGTTTGTACAGATGAACGCGGTACCTTCAGGCATTTGGAAATTGCTCCCAAGGATGAACCTGAGGTCTTTCTGAGGTCTTGACTGATTTCTTTTAATATTCCAATGATGTCAAGCAAAGAGGCACTGAGTTTGAAGGTAGGCCTTGAAATACATCCACAGGTACACCTCCAATTGACTCAAATGATGTCATTTAGCCTATCAGAAGCTTCTAAAGCCATGACACCATTTTATGGAATTTTCCATGCGGATTAAAGGCACAGTCAACTTAGTGTATGTAAACTTCTGACCTACTTGAATTGTGATACAGTGAATTATAAGTGAAATAATCTGTCTGTAAACGATTATTGGAAAAATGACTTGTGTCATGAACAAAGTAGATGTCCTAACCGACTTGCCAAAACTATAGTTTGTTAACAAGAAATTTGTGGAGTGGTTGAAAAATGAGTTTTAATGACTCCAACCTAAGTGTATGTAAACTTCCGACTTCAACTGTATATACGAGATAGAGGGACTGTATTACTACAATTGATTTCAAACATGGACTGTTTCTTCATCTGCTACTTGGTTTTGAAATAATGTGCCAGATACTTATAAAACCATGAGTCTCTCTCCTCCCTGCAGACGTGTCTCAGACACCCTGACTGCGAGTCGGCACGTATCAACAAAGACGCCGTGTTTCACCGCATGCGTTTCGCCCTGGAGCAGGTCATGGAGATCGTGACGGACGCTCGGCCCTGCGGGGAGACCAAGGTCCTTCCCCTCAGCATTTACACCGGCATCAAGGACTTCAAGGTGGGACGACAGGGGAGGACCGAGCCTGGGGGCTCCTTCCATATGTTGTTGTTTTTTGTCCCACTTTGTGGGACAAAAACACGTTTCTAAGTACAACGCAACAATGTGTTATAACACTGTACTTGCCTGTGTTAATACAGTATGCCGCTTTAGGCCTCTACATACAAAGATGAAGTATGCTAGGAGTCCTGTGCGAGTTCTTTAGAATAAGTCAATTATCCTAGCTTGTTTTTGAACTGGATAATAGACTGCAACAGAGATCATAGAGCTTTCTAATGATCTTCTCTGTCTCTGCCTGTGTCTCTGTCTCTGCCTGTGTCAATTCAATTTTTGGCATGACAAATCGTTTTTGTATTCACTATTGTCTCTGTGTCTCTATGTCTGTGTCTCTCTCTGTGTCTCTGTCTGTGTCTCTGTGTCTCTCTCTGTGTCTCTCTCTATCTCTCTGTCTGTGTCTCTGTCTCTCTGTCTGTGTCTCTGTCGCTGTGTCTCTCTCTGTCTGTTTCTCTCTGTCTGTGTCTCTATGTCTCTGTCTGTGTCTCTGTCGCTGTGTCTCTCTCTGTATGTTTCTCCCTGTCTGTGTCTCTGTCTCTGTGTTTTTCTCTGTGTGTATGTATGTGTCTCTGTCTGTGATCCCAGTCCAACGTGGAAGGTCTGCGTGAGGGTCTGTACTTGCTGCCCCACCAGGCTCTGTCTGGCCAGCTAGAGGCGGTGGTGGAGAGGATGGAGGACTTCACTGACTCGGCCTACACCAGCCACGAGCACCGAGAGGGCATCCTGCAGCTCTGCCAGCTCGCCCGCCAGGACACTGACCAGCTCATCACAGCCTGGATGGAGGCGGTATGTGGCCGTTCACAGGGCATACACGCACATATAAACACTCATACATGCATACACACAAGCACAGAGACACACAGGGACACACAAACACGTATACAAGTACTCACACGTATGTGATAGATATGTACTCATACGTCTACATGGTTAAGAGCACACATACAGTATGTTATGATTTAACACATGCATATGCACATTTACACGTGCAAATACCCACAGACGTCTTTTCCTTTTCACGAACATTTTATTAAACCTTTATTTAACCAGGTTAGTCTCGTTGAGATAAAAATCTGTTTTTCAAGAGAGACCTGGAACACACACATTCACCTTCTCTCTGTATCTCCTTTCTATATTGTCAGTGAATGTTCTTGAGCTGTCAAGTGGTTCTCTGGGTGACAAATGGATCACACTGCAGGAGTGTAGTTGCATGACCTTGTGTACTGTTGATAGGTTTACAGATAATGTGGAGAAGTATAGAATATCCAGCCTTTTCACACTACCCTCCTGCATGCTACTATGCAGTACTATTTTCCTTCATTCACTATAGGTGTGTTTCCATACAGAATTTACCCTAGTGTTTTACCCAAAAGGCTCAGACTTGTCTGTTTCCATCTACGCGGGCCGGTACCCGTGTCTCTGGCAGACCTGCTCTCACTTGGGGCCAAAGCCAGGCCACTGGTACTTTTCAGCTTGCATTTACATAACAATGGATAACTGTGAACTGTAACACCTCACAAAGCAACTGTTTTGATTATGCAGAGGTTGTTGATTCTGCTCTTCACAAGTCTTCACTGTCAGTCCCAGCTTTGGAAACACAATGTCCCTAGTATAACATAAGGGTGTATACACTAGTGTAACACTGGTGTTGCAGTATATAGGAGTAAGATCTAACTTGAAGTCAGCCTCGATGTATGAATAGCTATCCACTTGACTCCACTGATAACACGGAACACATTATGTTCTCTGTCTCTCTCTTGACACCTCGCTCAAAAGATTCTCCTTGGATACCGAAACTTGGAGGTTTTATACAATGTGTTTTTGGTTTAAGCTGGTATAACGATGTGAAAGTAGAGGCCACAGTTCCACTGACAGATTGAATGGAATCAGAGCTACAACACACTGAAGGATTGGTTCCCTAGTGAGACACATTTCCACAACGTGCGTCACTAGCTGGATCCCAGGGTCTGTTTGTGTTTCTCCACTCAATTCAGTAGAAACAGAGAGGGTGTGAGAAGGTGTGTTACTCCACTCATTTAAGTGGAAACCGAGAGAGTGATATGAGGGGGTGTGGTGAGTGGGTCAAAGACAAATCATCTGATGCCTCCTGCTTGTTTGACAGTGTTTTGACACCCTGCTTTAATCCTGTCTGTGCAAGGTTGGTACTGCCCACCTGTCTCCTTGGCCTAAGAACCTGTGTCTGAAACTATTATGTTTTACATGCTATTGGTGAAGCAGAAGGGATCTCAATTCAATTCAAGGGGCTTTATTGGCATGGGAAACATATGTTAACATTGCCAAAGCAATCAAGTGATCTCTCTCTCTCCTCTCTCTGTCTCTCTGATAGGGACTGAACAGGTCTGTGTGATCTCATGTGGGTCAGAAACTGACTTCTCCTTCCTCTGCAGAGACAGGCCACGTCCAAGGCAGCAGTCCATGATTTATGTGACAACTCTTATCTTTTCCCACTCCCTCCTTTTTTCTTTTTGTTTTTATCTTTCTTTCAAGAAGCAGTCTCTAAATGCTAAAGAGGCCACGGAGGAGATGGAGCTGTCTATACTGAAGACCTGCCAAAGTGTCTACGAACTCCGCAGAGAGGTGAGTCCTGTAACCCTATGCTCCTACCCAGAATGCTTCACTGTCTGGCATGCCAAGGGGTTCAGTCCTAGAGCAGAAATGTCTGGAATTTTCTGTACTCCATCACAGTTTGTCTGTAGCTCTTGCTCTTTTTTATCTTTGATATGCCCACATCACTCTCCCTCTGTTTACTTCTTCTCTTTATCCTCTAGAGTGTACACTGCCACTCTCCCTATTCCTTTCACTCTTTCTCTCTCTGACTTGTTCTTTCTCTCTCTGCCTTGCTCTTTCTCTCTCTGACATGCTCTTTCTTTCTCTGCCTTGCTCTTTCTCTCTCTGACTTGTTCTTTCTCTCTCTGCCTTGCTCTTTCTCTCTCTGACATGCTCTTTCTTTCTCTGCCTTGCTCTTTCTCTCTCTGACTTGCTCTTTCTCTCTGCCTTGCTCTCTCTCTCTCTCTCTCTCTCTCTCTCTCTCTCTCTCTCTCTCTCTCTCTCTCTCTCTCTGCCTTGCTCTTTCTCTCTCTCTCTCTGTCTTGCTCTCTCTCTCTCTGCCTTACTCTTTCTCTCTCTCTCTAACTTGCTCTTTCTCTCTCTGCCTTGCTCTTTCTCTCTCTCTCTCTCTCTCTCTCTCTCTCTCTCTCTCTCTCTCTCTCTCTCTCTCTCTGCCTTGCTCTTTCTCTCTCTGCCGTGTTCTCTTTCTGTCTTACTATTGTTTTCTCTTTCTGCTACCATTGTGCAGCCAGGCGTAGAAAAGATACAAAACGTACACACATATTCACCCCCTCTCTTCCCCTCTCCCTTCCGTCCAGCTTCATAAGGTGGCGGTGGGGCGGGCGGCGGACCTGCTGAAGCTGCATGCGGAACACCTGCCTCTGCGGGCCCTGAAGGCCTCGGGGGGCGAGGGCAACCTGGAGGCTGTGGCAGAGTACGCCCGGACGCTCGGCGAACAGAAAGAACAGCTGGTGGAGGTGAGAGAAGCTCACTGGACTGGGGAGGTTGACTTAAGTCTGTTGAGTCTCCTTTATCAAGTCACCATTGAAGCACAATAAAGTATTCAATTCAATCCACAGCAAACTAACCTCATATCCATCTTTATGCCTGAGGTATATGGACATGTGTGATGTGGGCTACTGGCTTTGGAAGCCTGTATGTATTTTTCAATTGAAACATTTAGATAAGTATCTTGATCTGTTGTTGGCATCAACATGTAGGTCTGTGTCTGCTGCTCATATCCAGTCATATTGATGTTAGACGCCGATGTTCTTTGTCCTGTTCCAGACTTGTCGTCTGCTGTGTCACGTCTCGGGGACAGAGCCTCTGGAGATCACCTGTATACACGCTGAGGAGACCTTCCACGTCATCGGCCCCCAGGTAACACACACTGACAGGTAACACACACACTGACAGGTAAAACACACACTGACAGGTAAAACACACACACACTGACAGGTAAAACACACACTGACAGGTAAAACACACACTGACAGGTAAAACACACACACACTGACAGGTAACACACACACACACACACACACACACACACACACACACTGACAGGTAACACACACACACACTGACATGTAACACACACACACATACACACACACACACACACTGAAAGATAAAACACACACACACTGACAGGTAACACACACACTGACAGGTAAAACAGACACTTACAAGTAACACACACACTGACAGGTAAAACACACACACACTGACCGGTAACACACACACTGACAGGTAAAACACACACACACTGACAGGTAAAACACACACACACTGACAGGTAACACACACACTTACAGGTAAAACACACACACTGACAGGTAAAACACACAAACACTTACAGGTAACACACACTGACATGTAAAATACACATTGACAGGTAACACACACACTTACAGGTAACACACACACTTACAGGTAACACACCCACTGACAGGTAAAACACACACACACACACTGACAGGTAAAACACACACACTGACAGGTAAAACACACACACACTGACAGGTAAAACACACACACTGACAGGTAACACACCCCCTGACAGGTAACACACACACCCCCTGACAGGTAACACACACACACTGACAGGTAACACACACACACTGACAGGTAACACACACACCCCTTGACAGGTAACACACACACACTGACAGGTAACACACACACACTGACAGGTAACACACACCCACACATACGCATCACACTCACACTGGGGACGGGCCCCTGAAGGGCCAAAACAAGACACATGAGATGGCATAGTCCTGATCATGTCTGATACAATCCATGTTGTGACAGAAACTTGATAATCTGTATAACCTCTCAAGGTTCAGTTTGTCAGCACATCCCCTGTCATCTAGATCCCTTATAGCTTCAACCCCATACATTAAACACAGCCAACCATTGCAGAAACAGACATTAAGAAGACTTCATCTGATACATGGGGAAATAACTCAGACAACCACATGCACACAAGTCAGAGTGCATCACCCCCAGTGTGCTGCATTTAATTGGCAATTACCCGCAGGAGTCCCTTTATTATCATTGAAAGACACGCACAGACACACACACACACACCAGTATCATCCCTCCCTGCTGGGCGGTGGCTCCCCCTCTGTGACCTTATTGATTGGTTGACCTTTGAGCCTATGAGCTCAGTCATTACTGCGAGGTCATGCAGCGTCTGACGTTACCGTGGGAGGATCATCACATTTCACACTATACCCCCAGCAGCAGATAATGACCTTCCCGACGGCCTGGAAGACCAAACATAATTAGAAAAGTGGGGAACAAAACTGATGCCCTGCCCACTGAAGATTGTGTGAAATGGAACAAATCCACCCCCACACTGAAAGGTAATGATCCGGTGTAACTCCTGTGTCTCTGCTGTCTCATAGTAGTTCAACATTGTACGAGACTGAGGCCTGTTTCCATTCAAATCACCCTCTCCTTTTCTTGGGCCCCTTGTTGGTCTTCCCTCAAAGAATCAACTGGTCTGGATAGGTACTGCTGTGAGTAACAGAGTAATAGCTCCACTTAAGGTAACGTTTCCCATGTGGGGTTGCCTGATTTTGAAAATGGGGTCACGAGAAATATGGTGAAATAAAATTTTGAAGCAAAAAATAAAAAAATAATTTTTTTTAATCTGTTTTCCTCCTACAAATGTGGCTCAGTCTTTTGAACGGTTTAAGCTACAAAATATTATGACCTCATCACTGAATGTTAAGACTCTCAGGATCATGCATGTGTCTGTTTCCTTCTACAATGCCAACAAGCCTCATTAGAACAGAGTGGACAAGACCAGGCACTAAGTCAGACTGGGGGGAAAAGATCATACATAATTATTAGCTGAGGACATTCTGAACTTCCCAATAGCTTTCTGATGCATTTCAATCACTTCAAACAAGTACTTTTGAAATACTGTCAAAAATACTGTCTCATTTGTAATAGGCTGTTAAATAAAAAAGTTAACATTGGCCGTTGATTACATCATTTTTGTTACATGGTGGGGTCACGAAACAAATGTGATATCAAAATGGGGTCGTGGGCCAAAAAAGTTTGGGATCCCCTGACTTAAGGTAGAACTTAGTGCACCTTATCAAAACACTTTCACAGTCCAATACAGTGTAAAACATAGCTACTCCATCTGCTCACTCCCTCTCTCTCTCTCTCTCCCCCCTTTCTCTCTCTCTCCTGTCAGATCATCTCTGCAGCCCAGACGCTGGCCCTGCACCCATCCAGTAAGATTGCCAAGGAGAACCTGGATGTGTTCTGTGAGGCCTGGGAGTCCCAGCTCTGCGACATGGCCGTGCTGCTAAGGGAGATCAACGACGTGTTCGAGGGCCGCCGAGGTGGGGCTGCCAGTGGTAGGAGAGGGGGAGAGGGATGGGTGTGTGTTATGGGCAGTCGCAGGAGAGGGTTGTCGTAGGACAGCTCCGTGGTTATTTTTACTCTCTGTCTCTCGCTGAGCTGTGGTAATCTAAAATGTATTGATCCTATTCATAGACAGTTAAATCTCTATAACCGTAGTTGTTTGTATTATCTGACACAATCTCTATCAGGGAGGGGATGTCAGATTAAAGCACCATCAGCAGGATACCTCTCATTGAGTTAGAGATACAAACCGTTCTGTTACAGCCTGATAGCCAGTGCGTGTCCCAGCGTGGTGATGCCAGACATTTCTCAGAGCTCTCTCCCAGCACGCAGCGTGATTCCTATCATCCGTAACCTCTGTGGCGTGTCACGGTGCCAGTATTTATGGGCTACGATCCCAATGACAAGCAGCGAGAGAGAGACGACGTCCCCCTACTAAACCAATTGAATAGAGGAGGAATAGGGATAAATCTCCCTCACTGGGGGAAGTTTAACGATGAAGTTCACACTGTGCCCTTGAGTCGTGGCTCTCACATAGTAAAAGTGCTATTTTTCCTCTGGTAAAGCTGGTATGGGTGTGTGTTTATCTGTGTATGTGTGTGTGTCTACCTTTCTGTTTGTGTTTGTGTGTGTGCTCGCGCTTGTGGAGGGGGTGTGGTACTCAAGCGACACAGACAGGCCCTCCAAAAAGCTGCCTGTACTTTTATGTGAAGTAATGCTCCTTGAACATGTTAGTGATGTTTATCACACCCTCACCACCCCTGGAAATTCTACTGAAATTTATTCCGAACTTAGAGAGTAAGTTTATTGGTTGCACTCCATTTGAAGTCTGATAAATGATGTGTTGTGGATAATCAACTGTAGTATAATAGAGGATGTGTTAGGGATAATCAACTGTCATATGATAGAGGATGTGTTAGGGATAATCAACTGTAGTATAATAGAGGATGTGTTAGGGATAATCAACTGTAGTATAATAGAGGATGTGTTAGGGATAATCAACTGTAGTATAATAGAGGATGTGTTAGGGATAATCAACTGTAGTATAATAGTGTTATGCTGGTGAATGAGGACCCAAAAGCGACGTAATAGAAACAGAGTCTTTATTCCAGTATTAAACAAACAATGATTCTCCTGGATATTATCAAAGGTAAATCCAAAACAGGAAACTGAAATCCTCTCGTCAGTAGAGAGGAACGACTGGAGACGCGACCACAGACTGCAGGTCGCTTCAGGAAGGCACAGGCCGTAGCTGACATAGACACCTGCTCACACGCAGCATCTGAAGAAGGCAAAAACACGACAGGGCGGAACAAGGACACAGAACAGCAAACATCAAACAAGAATCCGACAAGGACAGAAGCGGAAAACAGAGGAAGAAATAGGGACTCTAATCAGAGGGCAAAATAGGGGACAGGTGTGAAAGAGTAAATGAGGTCGTTAGGAGAATGAGAAACAGCTGGGAGCAGGAACGGAACGATAGAGAGAGAGAGCGAGAGAGGGAGAGAGGGAGGGGGAGAGAGAGGGATAGAAAGAGGGAAAGAACCTAATAAGACCAGCAGAGGGAAGCACAGGGACAAGACATGATGATCAAAGACAAAACATGACAGTACCCCCCCACTCACCGAGCGCCTCCTGGCGCACTCGAGGAGGAACCCTGGCGGCAACGAAGGAAATCATCAATCAACGAACGGTCCAGCACGTCCCGAGATGGAACCCAACTCCTCTCCTCAGGACCGTAACCCTCCCAATCCACTAAGTACTGGTGACCACGTCCCCGAGAACGCATGTCCATGATCCTCCGTACCTTGTAAATAGGTGCGCCCTCGACAAGGACGGGGGGGGGGGAGGGAAGACGAACGGGGGCGCGAAGAAAAGGCTTGACACAGGAGACATGGAAGACAGGGTGGACGCGACGAAGATGTCGCGGAAGAAGCAGTCGCACAGCGACAGGATTGACGACCTGAGAGACACGGAACGGACCAATGAACCGCGGAGTCAACTTGCGAGAAGCTGTCGTAAGGGGAAGGTTACGAGTGGAAAGCCACACTCTCTGACCGCGACAATACCTAGGACTCTTAATCCTACGTTTATTGGCGGCTCTCACAGTCTGCGCCCTGTAACGGCAAAGTGCAGACCTGACCCTCCTCCAGGTGCGCTCACAACGTTGGACAAAAGCCTGAGCGGAGGGAACGCTGGACTCGGCGAGCTGGGACGAGAACAGAGGAGGCTGGTACCCAAGACTACTCTGAAACGGAGATAGCCCGGTAGCAGACGAAGGAAGCGAGTTGTGAGCGTACTCAGCCCAGGGGAGCTGTTCTGCCCAAGACGCAGGGTTTCGAAACGAAAGGCTGCGTAATATGCGACCAATCGACTGATTGGCCCTTTCTGCTTGACCGTTAGACTGGGGATGAAACCCGGAAGAGAGACTGACGGAAGCACCAATCAAACGACAGAACTCCCTCCAAAACTGTGACGTGAATTGCGGGCCTCTGTCTGAAACGGCGTCTAACGGGAGGCCATGAATTCTGAACACATTCTCAATGATGATTTGTGCCGTCTCCTTAGCGGAAGGAAGCTTAGCGAGGGGAATGAAATGTGCCGCCTTAGAGAACCTATCGATAACCGTAAGAATCACTGTCTTCCCCGCAGACGAAGGCAGACCGGTAATAAAGTCTAAGGCGATGTGAGACCATGGTCGAGAAGGAATGGGAAGCGGTCTGAGACGACCGGCAGGAGGAGAGTTACCTGACTTAGTCTGCGCGCAGTCCGAACAAGCAGCCACGAAACGGCGCGTGTCCCGCTCCTGAGTAGGCCACCAAAACCGCTGGCGAATAGAAGCAAGCGTACCCCGAACGCCGGGGTGGCCAGCTAACTTGGCAGAATGAGCCCACTGAAGAACAGCCAGACGAGTAGAGACAGGAACGAACAGAAGGTTACTAGGACAAGCGCGCGGCGACGCAGTGTGAGTGAGTGCTTGCTTTACCTGTCTCTCAATTCCCCAGACAGTCAACCCGACAACACGCCCTTCAGGGAGAATCCCCTCGGGGTCGGTAGAAGCCACAGAAGAACTAAAGAGACGAGATAAGGCATCAGGCTTGGTGTTCTTATTTCCCGGGCGATAGGAAATCACGAACTCGAAACGAGCGAAAAACAACGCCCAACGAGCTTGACGTGCATTAAGTCGTTTGGCAGAACGGATGTACTCAAGGTTCTTATGGTCAGTCCAAACGACAAAAGGGACGGTCGCCCCCTCCAACCACTGTCGCCATTCGCCTATGGCTAAGCGGATGGCGAGCAGTTCGCGGTTACCCACATCATAGTTGCGTTCCGATGGCGACAGGCGATGAGAAAAGTAAGCGCAAGGATGGACCTTATCGTCAGAATGGAAGCGCTGGGACAGAATGGCTCCCACGCCCACCTCTGAAGCGTCAACCTCTACAATGAATTGTTTAGTGACGTCAGGAGTAACAAGGATAGGGGCGGATGTAAAACGCTTCTTGAGGAGATCAAAAGCTCCCTGGGCGGAACCGGACCACTTAAAGCAAGTCTTGACAGAAGTCAGAGCTGTGAGAGGGGCAGCCACTTGACCGAAATTACGAATGAAACGCCGATAGAAATTAGCGAAACCGAGAAAGCGCTGCAACTCGACACGTGACTTAGGAACGGGCCAATCGCTGACAGCCTGGACCTTAGCGGGATCCATCTGAATGCCTTCAGCGGAAATAACAGAACCGAGAAATGTGACAGAGGAGACATGAAAGGCGCACTTCTCAGCCTTCACGTAGAGACAATTCTCTAAAAGGCGCTGGAGTACACGTCGAACGTGCTGAACATGAATCTCGAGTGACGGTGAAAAAATCAGGATATCGTCAAGGTAAACGAAAACAAAGATGTTCAGCATGTCTCTCAGTACATCATTAACTAATGCCTGAAAGACAGCTGGAGCATTAGCGAGACCGAACGGCAGAACCCGGTATTCAAAATGCCCTAACGGAGTGTTAAACACCGTTTTCCACTCGTCCCCCTCTCTGATGCGTACGAGATGGTAAGCGTTACGAAGGTCCAACTTAGTAAAGCACCTGGCTCCCTGCAGAATCTCGAAGGCTGACGACATAAGGGGAAGCGGATAACGATTCTTAACCGTTATGTCATTCAGCCCTCGATAATCCACGCAGGGGCGCAGAGTACCGTCCTTCTTCTTAACAAAGAAAAACCCCGCTCCGGCGGGAGAGGAAGAAGGCACCACGGTACCGGCGTCGAGAGAAACAGACAGATAATCCTCGAGAGCCTTACGTTCGGGAGCCGACAGAGAGTATAGTCTACCCCGAGGGGGAGTGGTCCCCGGAAGGAGATCAATACAACAATCATACGACCGGTGAGGAGGAAGAGAGTTGGCTCTGGACCGACTGAAGACCGTGCGTAGATCATGATATTCCTCCGGCACTCCTGTCAAATCACCAGGTTCCTCCTGAGTAGAGGGGACAGAAGAAACAGGAGGGATAGCAGACATTAAACACTTCACATGACAAGAAACGTTCCAGGATAGGATAGAATTACTAGACCAATTAATAGAAGGATTATGACATACTAGCCAGGGATGACCCAAAACAACAGGTGTAAAAGGTGAACGAAAAATCAAAAAGGAAATGGTCTCACTGTGGTTACCAGATACTGTGAGGGTTAAAGGTAGTGTCTCACATCTGATACTGGGGAGAAGACTACCATCTAAGGCGAACATGGGCGTGGGCTTCCCTAACTGTCTGAGAGGAATGTCATGTTTCCGAGCCCATGCTTCGTCCATAAAACAACCCTCAGCCCCAGAGTCTATCAAAGCACTGCAGGAAGCAGCCGAACCGGTCCAGCGTAGATGGACCGACAAGGTAGTACAGGATCTTGATGGAGAGACTTGAGTAGTAGCGCTCACCAGTAGCCCTCCGCTTACTGATGAGCTCTGGCTTTTACTGGACATGACATGACAAAATGTCCAGCAGAACCGCAATAGAGGCAAAGGCGGTTGGTGATTCTCCGTTCCCTCTCCTTAGTCGAGATGCGAATACCTCCCAGCTGCATGGGCTCAGTCTCTGAGCCGGTGGGAGGAGATGGTTGAGATGCGGAGAGGGGAAGCACCGTTAACGCGAGCTCTCTTCCACGAGCTCGGTGACGAAGATCTATCCGTCGTTCTATGCGGATGGCGAGTGCAATCAAAGAGTCCACGCTGGAAGGAACCTCCCGGGAGAGAATCTCATCCTTAACCTCAGCGTGAAGTCCCTCCAGAAAACGAGCGAGCAACGCCGGCTCGTTCCAGTCACTGGAGGCAGCAAGAGTGCGAAACTCTATAGAGTAATCCGTTATGGATCGATCACCTTGACATAGGGAAGCCAGGGCCCTGGAAGCCTCCTTCCCAAAAACTGAACGATCAAAAACCCGTATCATCTCCTATTTAAAGTTCTGATAATCGTTAGAACACTCAGCCCTTGCCTCCCAGATAGCTGTGCCCCACTCCCGAGCCCGACCAGTAAGGAGTGATATGACGTAAGCGATCCGAGCTCTCTCTCTTGAGTACGTGTTGGGCTGGAGAGAGAACACAATATCACACTGGGTGAGAAAGGAGCGACACTCAGTGGGCTGCCCAGAGTAACATGGTGGGTTATTAACCCTAGGTTCCGGAGACTCGGAAGACCAGGAAGTAGCTGGTGGCACGAGACGAAGACTCTGAAACTGTCCAGAGAGATCGGAGACCTGAGCGGCCAGGGTCTCAACGGCATGACGAGCAGCAAACAATTCCTGCTCGTGTCTGCCGAGCATTGCTCCCTGGAACTCGACGGCAGTGTTGAGAGAATCCATAGTCGCTGGGTCCATCTTGGTCGGATTCTTCTGTTATACTGGTGAATGAGGACCCAAAAGCGACGTAATAGAAACAGAGTCTTTATTCCAGTATTAAACAAACAATGATTCTCCTGGATATTATCAAAGGTAAATCCAAAACAGGAAACTGAAATCCTCTCGTCAGTAGAGAGGAACGACTGGAGACGCGACCACAGACTGCAGGTCGCTTCAGGAAGGCACAGGCCGTAGCTGACATAGACACCTGCTCACACGCAGCATCTGAAGAAGGCAAAAACACGACAGGGCGGAACAAGGACACAGAACAGCAAACATCAAACAAGAATCCGACAAGGACAGAAGCGGAAAACAGAGGAAGAAATAGGGACTCTAATCAGAGGGCAAAATAGGGGACAGGTGTGAAAGAGTAAATGAGGTCGTTAGGAGAATGAGAAACAGCTGGGAGCAGGAACGGAACGATAGAGAGAGAGAGCGAGAGAGGGAGAGAGGGAGGGGGAGAGAGAGGGATAGAAAGAGGGAAAGAACCTAATAAGACCAGCAGAGGGAAGCACAGGGACAAGACATGATGATCAAAGACAAAACATGACAAATAGAGGATGTGTTAGGGATAATCAACTGTAGTATGATAGAGGATGTGTTAGGGATAATCAACTGTAGTATGATAGAGGATGTCTTAGGGATAATCAACTGTAGTATGATAGAGGATGTGTTAGGGATAATCAACTGTAGTATAATAGAGGATGTCTTAGGGATAATCAACTGTAGTATGATAGAGGATGTGTTAGGGATAATCAACTGTAGTATAATAGAGGATGTGTTAGGGATAATCAACTGTAGTATAATAGAGGATGTGTTAGGGATAATCAACTGTAGTATAATAGAGGATGTGTTAGGGATAATCAACTGTAGTATAATAGAGGATGTGTTAGGGATAATCAACTGTAGTATAATAGAGGATGTCTTAGGGATAATCAACTGTAGTATAATAGAGGATGTCTTAGGGATAATCAACTGTAGTGTGATAGAGGATGTGTTAGGGAAAATCAACTGTAGTATAATAGAGGATGTGTTAGGGATAATCAACTGTAGTATAATAGAGGATGTGTTAGGGATAATCAACTGTCATATGATAGAGGATGTGTTAGGGATAATCAACTGTAGTATAATAGAGGATGTGTTAGGGATAATCAACTGTCATATGATAGAGGATGTGTTAGGGATAATCAACTGTAGTATAATAGAGGATGTGTTAGGGATAATCAACTGTAGTATAATAGAGGATGTGTTAGGGAAAATCAACTGTAGTATAATAGAGGATGTGTTAGGGATAATCAATTGTAGTATGATAGAGGATGTGTTAGGGATAATCAACTGTAGTATGATAGAGGATGTGTTAGGGATAATCAACTGTAGTATGATAGAGGATGTGTTAGGGATAATCAACTGTAGTATAATAGAGGATGTGTTAGGGATAATCAACTGTAGTATAATAGAGGATGTGTTAGGGATAATCAACTGTAGTATGATAGAGGATGTGTTAGGGATAATCAACTGTAGTATAATAGAGGATGTGTTAGGGATAATCAACTGTAGTATAATAGAGGATGTGTTAGGGATAATCAACTGTAGTATGATAGAGGATGTGTTAGGGATAATCAACTGTAGTATGATAGAGGATGTGTTAGGGAAAATCTACTGTAGTATAATAGAGGATGTGTTAGGGATAATCAACTGTAGTATAATAGAGGATGTGTTAGGGATAATCAACTGTAGTATGATAGAGGATGTCTTAGGGAAAATCAACTGTAGTATAATAGAGGATGTGTTAGGGATAATCAACTGTAGTATGATAGAGGATGTGTTAGGGAAAATCAACTGTAGTATAATAGAGGATGTGTTAGGGATAATCAACTGTAGTATGATAGAGGATGTGTTAGGGATAATCAACTGTAGTATAATAGAGGATGTGTTAGGGATAATCAACTGTCATATGATAGAGGATGTGTTAGGGATAATCAACTGTAGTATAATAGAGGATGTGTTAGGGATAATCAACTGTAGTATAATAGAGGATGTGTTAGGGATAATCAACTGTAGTATAATAGAGGATGTGTTAGGGATAATCAACTGTCATATGATAGAGGATGTGTTAGGGATAATCAACTGTAGTATAATAGAGGATGTGTTAGGGATAATCAACTGTAGTATAATAGAGGATGTGTTAGGGATAATCAACTGTAGTATAATAGAGGATGTGTTAGGGATAATCAACTGTAGTATAATAGAGGATGTGTTAGGGATAATCAACTGTAGTATAATAGAGGATGTGTTAGGGATAATCAACTGTAGTATAATAGAGGATGTGTTAGGGATAATCAACTGTAGTATGATAGAGGATGTGTTAGGGATAATCAACTGTAGTATGATAGAGGATGTGTTAGGGAAAATCTACTGTAGTATAATAGAGGATGTGTTAGGGATAATCAACTGTAGTATGATAGAGGATGTGTTAGGGAAAATCAACTGAATCCCTCCCTTTTAGTGTCATTTCATGGGTTGGCGTGGGGCATTTCAAAAGGTACACAATACTTTCACTGGAAAATGATTTTTACCAAACTTACCTTGTGACCAATGCCCAAAATATGACTTAAATGTTTTTATTTCCTCAAAATACTTTCTTTCTTTCTGATTAATTACAGGTGATAAGAGAGCCTACGTGTCGCTTCCCAGACCAGTGAGTATCAGAATATACAATGTTATGACTGGTGGATATTTCTTATTTCCTTTTATTCAAATGACTTTCCATCATTTCCTCTTTTAATATCACTCATCCTGTCAAAACTTTTCTCCCGCCAGAAACATTCAGCCAACCTGAAGACGGTGAAGGCAGTCAAGCTAGATGCGGAGGTATAACTTAATCATCAATTACACAATACACCTCACATAGGCTGTGTCCCAATACACCTCACATAGGCTGTGTCCCAATACACCTCACATAGGCTTTGTCCCAATACACCTCACATAGGCTGTGTCCCAATACACCTCACATAGACTGTGTCCCAATACACCTCACATAGGCTGTGTCCCAATACACCTCACATAGGCTGTGCCCCAATACACCTCACATAGGCTGTGTCCCAATACACCTCACATAGGCTGTGTCCCAATACACCTCACATAGGATGTGTCCCAATACACCTCACATAGGATGTGTCCCAATACACCTCACATAGGCTGTGTCCCAATACACCTCACATAGGCTGTGTCCTAATACACCTCACATAGGCTGTGTCCCAATACACCTCACATAGGCTGTGTCCCAATACACCTCACATAGGCTGTGTCCCAATACACCTCACATAGGCTGTGTCCCAGTGGTACTCTATTCCCCCAGGTGCCGTGGTCAAAAGAAGTGCACTATATGGGGGATAGGGTGCCATTTGGGACGCATCCATTACCTCTACTTTCTCACCCTGACAGGTGAATTAATTCTGCAGGAAATGAATAACTGTTCAAACACACTATTGGGGAATTATGCCGATATTGCAGGAACCATGGTCTGCTCGATTTTAGCAGGACTCTGTCAGTCATGACTGGGCATGCAGGGTCGAGAGTGTTTTATGAGTAACTTAGTACACAAAATGATAATCAATAATTGGAAATGATTAGGAAATATAATGCCTGACATTTAGAGGTGAAGAGCAGAACTGAGTTTATATTCAAACTGATAATGCATGATTATGAATGATCATGAATCACTAACACAGATGATAATGAATGAATGATGATATCTATAAAGTAATCTACTTATTGCTGATGGACCACACAATATTGCCTGACCTTATACCTAAGCAGCCAGGGCAGGTTTCCCAAAAGCATCTTTAGGTGAAGTTCATTGTTAGAGCCTTCGTAGGAGCGTCGTTAAATCTCTGAGCTGTTTCCAAAACCATTGTTACTGAAGTTGCACTTGAAAAGGCTTGTTAATGAACGGCTGCCTCAGACCACTAGTAGAACAGCTAAGTGCGTCGCTAGATGCTTTTCTTGCCCTTCCGCGTCACTTTATACACAGATCTCTGCTAAATACAAAATCAAGATGTTTGTCTTTCTGTGACCGCCGATAACTTCAGAACGAATGTGACTACAAATATAAAGTTGCCAAAGTCTAGGCAATTGTTACAAACAAGCGAAGGATATAGGATGCTTCAAATGAAAACCGAGATGACTGTATTAACAGATACATACAGTATAGGCTACATAGACTTATATATTTTAATCATATTGAATTCAGTTTCTTGTTCATTCAATTGAGTTTTATTATTTAGCTATTTGTACGCTGGTGTTTGTAATTTTTGCCTCAATATATTTCATAATGTGTAACAACATGTGCGCAATGATGTTTTAAATCTTGATTTAGTGCATTATTATTGGGTAAGCATTAGAAGAACCCGCCTCCATATTTGTAGCCGTAGGTGATAATATCTCTTAGGAGCTGATCCGTCGTCTGTATTGTGGAATAATTCTAATATTAATTAAGGTAAGATTTGAAAGGGAGAACGCTGATCTGAGAGCAGCGCTGTCTTTCTTTCGATCCTATCAGTATCGACACATGCATCAACGACTCACTTAACAAACGTTGTCTCTGCGTGGCGTTTTGGGAAACGCATGCTTCATCTTCGGCCGTTGTAGGAATGAGGCATCGTTAAAACACTCGTAAGCCTACAGTACCAGTCAGAAGTTTGAACACACCTACTCATTCAAGGTTTTTTCTTTATTTTGACTATTTTCTACATTGTAGAATAATAGTGAAGACATCAAAACTATGAAATAACACATATGGAATCATGTAGTAACCAAGATAGTGTTAAACAAATCAAAATATATTTTATATTTGAGATTCTTCAAAGGAGCCACCCTTTGCTTTGATGACAGCTTTGCACACTCTTGGAATCTCTCAACCAGCTTCATGAGGAATGCTTTTCCAACAGTCTTGAAGAAGTTCCCACATATGCTGAGCACTTTTTGGCTGCTTATCCTTCAGTCTGCGGGTCAACTTATCCCAAACCATCTCAATTGGGTTGAGGTCGGTGATTGTGGAGGCCAGGTCATCTGATGCAGCACTACATCACTCTCCTTGGTCAAATAGCCCTTACACTGCCTGGAGGTGTGTTTTGGGTCATTGTCCTGTTGGAAAACAAATGATAGTCCCACTAAGCTCAAACTAGATGGGATTGTGTATCGCTGCAGAATGCTGTGGTAGCCATGCTGGTTAAGTGTGCCTGAATTCTAAATACACCACTGACAGTGTCACCAGCAAAGCACCATCACACCTCCTCCTCCATGCTTCACGGTGGGAACCACAAATGCGGAAATCATCCGCTCACCTACTCTGTCTCACAAAGACACAGCGGTCTAATGTTCATTGCTCGTGTTTCTTGGCCCAAGCAAGTCTCTTCATATTGGTGTCCTTTAGTAGAGGTTTCTTTGCAGCAATTCGACCATGAAGGCCTGATTCACACAGTCTCCACTGAACAGTTGAGGTTGAGCTGTGTCTGTTACTTGAACTCTGTGAAGCATTTATTTGGGCTGCAATCTGAACCTATCCTCTGCAGCAGAGGTAACTCTGGGTCTTCCTTTCCTCATGAGAGACAGTTTCATCATGACGCGTGATGGTTTTTGCGACTGCACTTGAAAAAAGTTTCAACGTTTTTGACATTTTCAAGATTGATTGACCTTCATGTCTTAAAGTAATGATGGACTGTCATTTACCTTTACTTATTTGAGGTGTTCTTGCCATAATATGGACTCGGTCTTTTACCAAATAGGACTATCTTCTGTATACCACCCCTACCTTGTCACAAGGCACAACTGTTAACTGAAATGCATTCCAGGTGGCTACCTCATGAAGCTGGTTGAGAGAATGCCAAGAGTGTGCAAAGCTGTCATCAAGGCACAGGGTGGCTACTTTGAAAAATCTCCAATATAAAATATATTTTGATTTGTTTAACATTTTTTTGGTTAATACATAATTCCATGTATTATTTCATGGTTTTGAAGTCTTCACTATTATTCTACAATGGAGAAAATAGTCAAAATAAAGAAAAACCCTGGAATGAGAAGGTGTGTCCAAACGTTTGACTGGTACTGTGTGTTCCATCACTATCGGGAAACTGAGTCCTACTTTGTTCAGTACTTTCGGATGGGATTATTAACTATTAACAAATAAGGGATCCGTTATCTTTCTTTCTTTCTTCAGGAGCAGAGCACCATAGCCAAGTTGGGTCTAGAGCTGCGTCTTCTGACTTCAGACGTGGACACGGAGGTGGAGAAGTGGGAGGACCAGGAGCATGACATCGTCCGCCAGGGCCAGAGCTTGTCCAGCATGGCCTACTCCATGCACCTCTTCACCAGGTAGACCGTCTGTCTGCCTGTCTGGTTGCTTTTGTGTGACAGAAGATTGCAACTCCTTTTACAGCAAGGTACTTTGCACCAGCCAGGTACTTTGCACCAGCCATGTATTGGCCATCAACCAAGTATTGACCACCAGCCAGGTATTGACCACCAGCCAGGTATTGACCATCAGCCAGGTATTGACCACTAGCCAGGTATTGACCACCAGCCAGGTATTGACCACCAGCCAGGTATTGACCACCAGCCAGGTATTGACCACTAGCCAGGTATTGACCACCAGCCAGGTATTGACCACCAGCCAGGTATTGACCACCAGCCAGATATTGACCACCAGCCAGGTATTGACCACCAGCCAGGTATTGACCACCAGCCAGGTATTGACCACCAGCCAGATATTGACCACCAGCCAGGTATTGACCACCAGCCAGGTATTGACCACCTCTGTATGGATATAGAAGTAGAGGACACAGATGCCATCACAAATCTTGTTGATATGATGTGCATAGTCAATATACACTACATGGCCAAAAGTATGTGGATTTGGCTATTTCAGCCAGACCGTTCAGGCAGGTGTATAAAATCAAGCACATAGCCATGCAATCTCCATAGACAAACATTGGCCGTAGAATGGCCCGTACTGAAGAGCTCAGTGGCTTTCCACTTGGCACTTGGCAACTTGGCATCATAGGATGCCACCATTCCAACAAGTCAGTTAGTCAAATACTGTATGTACCCTGCTAGAGCTGCCTCGGTCAACTGTAAGTGCTATTATTGTGAAGTGGAAACGTCTAGGAGCAACAACGTCTAGGATCAACAACGGCTCACAGAACGGGAGTGCTGAAGTGCGTTGCGCGTAAAAATCGTCTGTCCTCGGAAGCAACGTCGCACAATAACTGTTCATCGGGAGCTTCATGAAATGGGTTTCCATGGCCAAACAGCCGCATACAAGCCTAAGATCACCATACGCAATGCCAAGCGTCGGCTGGAGTGGTGTAAAACTCGCCGCCATTGGACTCTGGAGCTGTGGAAACGCGTTCTCTGGAGTGATGAATGACACTTCACCATCTGGAAGTTCGACGGACGAATCTGGGTTTGGCGGATGCCAGGAAAACGCTACCTGCCCCAATGCATAGTGACAACTGTTAAGTGTTGTTGGAGGAGGAATAATGGTCTGGGGCAGTCATGGTTCGGGCTATGGATGACAATGCCCCCGTGCACAAAGTGAGGTTCATACAGAAATGGTTTGTTGAGATTGGTGTGGAAGAACTTGACTGGCCTGCACACAACTACATCGAACACCTTTGGGATGAATTGGAACGCCGACCTGAGCCAGGCCTAATCGCCCAACATCAGTGCCCGACCTCACTAATGCTCTTGTTGCTGAATGGAAGTCCCCGCAACAATGTTCCGACATCTAGTGGAAAGCCTTCCCAGAAGAGTGGAGGCTGTTGTAGCAGCAATGGGGGGAACCAACTCCATATAATGCCCATGATTTTGGAATGAGATGTTCAACGAGCAGGTATCCACATACTTTTGGCCATGTAGTGTGCTTTATCAGTTGTTATCATCAGGTAATATATAATTCACTCTGTTCCATTTTTCGTTCATTTCCTGTATCGATTGTGTAGGGGGGAGGGCCTACTGAAGACAACCACGGAACTTTTCCATCAGGCTGAGGTAAAGTACTGTACATGCCCCCTGTCCTCCACTCCACTCATCCCTCTCCTCTCTCTTCATCCTCAACCTACTTCGTACAGGGCTTTAATTGAATCTGTCCCAGGTGCCATTAAGGACAACCACGTCCCTGGGAGAAGACAGAATCAATACTGTATTAAAAGGCGCAAGACAATAATTTGTCTGTGGTAACGAGAGGATGAATAGAGGAGCAGAGTGCCCCGGCCTGCACTTAATATAGAGAGGCAGAGAGAGAGTGGCAGAGAGAGAGTGGCAGAGAGAGTGGCAGAGAGAGAGAGAGAGAGAGAGAGAGAGAGAGAGAGAGAGAGAGAGAGAGAGAGTGAGAGAGAGAGAGAGTGGCAGAGAGAGAGAGGCAGAGAGAGAGTGGCAGAGAGAGAGAGAGAGAGTGGCAGAGAGAGAGTGGCAGAGAGAGAGAGACAGAGAGAGAGAGGCAGAGAGAGAGAGGCAGAGAGAGGGAGAGAGAGAGAGTGGTAGAGAGAGAGTGGCAGAGAGAGAGAGAGAGAGAGAGAGAGAGAGAGAGAGAGAGTGAGAGAGAGAGTGGCAGAGAGAGAGTGGCAGAGAGAGAGTGGCAGAGAGAGAGTGGCAGAGAGAGAGAGACAGAGAGAGAGAGGCAGAGAGAGAGAGGCAGAGAGAGGGAGAGAGAGAGAGTGGTAGAGAGAGAGTGGCAGAGAGAGAGAGAGGCAGAGAGAGAGAGGCAGAGAGAGAGAGGCAGAGAGAGAGAGTGGCAGAGAGAGAGTGGCAGAGAGAGAGTGGCAGAGAGAGAGAGGCAGAGAGAGAGAGTGGCAGAGAGAGAGAGAGAGAGAGGCAGAGAGAGAGAGAGAGAGAGAGAGAGATCATAGAGATGCAACTATACTTTATATAACTCTACCTTTTCACACAGCAAGATGTAACCTGCAATTATCGTAATTGGCTGCTCACTGATTGGCTGATTGAAATGCACCTTTTGAATTTGAAAACCAACAGTGTGTTCTGGTCTTGTTCACATCCTCCCGGCTACTTACCATACAGCCATTGAGTGTAATTGACAGTACTTGGCTGATAGATTTGCCAGACCAGTGTTCAGAATGTTCTGCCAGTGAAGTGAGTCATGCTCTTTGACTTCTCGTTCCCTTTTTCTTCTCTTTCTGCAGGTGCTTTCTGAGGAGGGACTCCAGCTGTGTTCTTCACTGCACACTTTCTCCACCCAGGTACACATGCACGCACGCAACCACACAAAAAACACACAGGCTCCGAGACCGCTTCTACCCCTAAGCCATAAGACTGCTAAATAGCCAGTCAGCTAAATAGTCAATGAATGGTACCCGAACTGCACTGACTCTGTCTTGCATTGACCCTACGCACTCTCACTAGACTTTATATACACACCGTATACACACTCAGTCACACATACTACATTGACACGCCCACACAAAACCCACACACATTCACATACACTACATACGGACAAACACACGAACACAACACAAACACACATTCTTACACATTACACACACACATGCACACACTCACTTTTAGACTTGTCATTTGCTGCTGCTACTCTGTTCTTTATTTTACTCCTATTATTATCCATCCTGATGCCTAGTCCCTTTACCCTGCCTTCATGTACATATCTACCTCAAATACCTTATTATTATCTATCCTGATGTCTAGTCACTTTACCCTGCCTTCATGTACATATCTACCTCAAATATCTTATTATCTATCCTGATGTCTAGTCACTTTACCCTGCCTTCATGGACATATCTACCTCAAATACCTTATTATTATCTATCCTGATGCCTAGTCTCTTTACCCTGCCTTCATGTACATATCTACCTCAAATACCTTAGTATTATCTATCCTGATGTCTAGTCACTTTACCCTGCCTTCATGTACATATCTACCTCAAATACCTTATTATTATCTATCCTGATGTCTAGTCACTTTACCCTGCCTTCATGTACATATCTACCTCAAATACCTTATTATTATCTATCCTGATGCCTAGTCCCTTTACCCTGCCTTTATGTACATATCTACCTCAAATACCTTATTATTATCTATCCTGATGCCTAGTCACTTTACCCTGCCTTTATGTACATATCTACCTCAAATACCTTATTATTATCTATCCTGATGCCTAGTCACTTTACCCTGCCTTTATGTACATATCTACCTCAAGTTCCTCGTACCTCTGCACATTGATCTGGTACTGGTACTCCCTGTATATACTGAACCAAAATATAAATGCAACATGCAACAATTTCAGAGATTTTACTGAGTTACAGTTCATATAAGAAAATCAGTGAATTGAAATCTATGGATTTCACATGACTGGGAATACAGATATGCATATGTTGGTCACAGATACCTTACAAAAAAGGTAGGGGTGTGGATCAGAAAACCAGTCTGTATCTGTTGTGACCACCATTTTCCCCATGCACTGTGAAACATCTCCTTCGCATAGATTTAATCAGTCTCTTGATTGTGGCCTGTGGAATGTTGTCCCCCTCCTCTTCAATGGCTGTGCGAAGTTGATGGATATTTGCAGAAACTGGAACATGCTGTCGTACACATCGATCCAGAGCATCACAAACATGCTGAATGGGTGACATGTCTGAATATGTAGGCCATGGAAGAACTGGGATATTATCAATTTCCAGGAATTGTGTACAGATCCTTGTGACATGAAGCTGCACATTATCATGCCATCATGGGGCACTCTGTTCACAACATTGACATCAGCAAACCGCTTGCCCACACAACGCCATACACGCTGCCCGGTACAGTTGAAACCGGGATTCATCCATGAAGAGCACACTTCTCCAGCGGCCCGTTGGCCATCGAAGGTGAGCCGAACTGTAGTCAGGTCAAGACCCTGGTGAGGATAACAAGCATGCAGATGAGCTTCCCTGAGACAGTTTCTGACAGTTTGGTTGTGCTAACCCACAGTTTAATCAGCTGTTCGGGTGGCTGGTCTCAGACGATCCCGTAGGTGAAGAAGCCAGTTGTGGAGGTTCTGGGCTGGCGTGGTTACACGGGGTCTGCGGTTGTGAGGCCGGTTGGATGTACTGCCAAATTCTCTAAAACGACATTTGAGGCGGCTTATGGTAGAGAAATTAACATTCAATTATCTGGAAACAGCTCTGGTGGATATTCCTGCAGTCAGCATGACAATTGCATCTGACTGCAGCAATCTGTGGCATTGTGTGACAAAGCTGCACATTTTAGAGTGGCCTTTTATTATCCCCAGCACAAGGTGCATCTGTGTAATGATCATGAGGTTTAATCAGCTTATAATATGCCACACCTGTCAGGTGGATAGATTATCTTGGCAAAGGATTAATGCTCACTAACAGGGATGTAAACACATTTTTACACAATTTGAGAGAAATAAGCTTTTTGTGCATTTTTGGGATCTTTTATTTCAGCTCATGAAACTTGGGATCAACACATGTTGCGTTTATATTTTTGTTCAGTGTACCTCCATTCTTGCAAGTTATTTTATTGCTTGTGTTACTATTTCCTCTTATGTTACTCTGCATCGTTGGGAAGGGCTTGTAAACAAGCATTTCACAGTCAAGTCTACAGCAGTTGTATTCAGCACGTGACAAATAACATTTGATTTGATTCTCCACCCAGGTAGCCTACTGCATGACCGTAAATCACATACACAGGGCAGGAAATTAATCCTGTTAACCAGTTTCAGTTTCCTCTGTACTCAAATCAAAGAAACAAGTTAGTATGCCTCCCTCTCTCCAAAGTGCCCAGGTCCTGGAGTTTAATTAAATGCCCCCCTCTGACAGACATTAATGACTGCCATCCGTCTCTGGGGAAAGTGGCAATGTGGTTATCAGCATTGGCTAACCCTGTTCTCTGGAGAGGGCACCCAAACACTAATACACACACGCACACACGTGTGCAGGCAAATGTGCATATGCACACACACGCAGGCACACACACACACACACAAACTACTAATACATAATCAACACATCCAGCACTTCAGCTCAGCAGCATTTGATTAATTACTTCAAACAAACATTGGCTAATCGATTCCCCACCACTCTGGAATGAAGCAGGCTTGTGCAGCTGCACAAGTTATTTATGCTAATTAGCCTTAACGTTTTCAATTGAAACACTTTTATTAGTATTATTACCAGAGGATGTGAATGGTACTACAGAGATCTATTCTAATGTACGATAATATCATTCACTTTTTTTGGCCCAAATGAGAGACTTTAGGCACTGTTAGATTTGAATACATCTACTCCATCCTAACCTCCTATACCCTTGCTGTGCTCCCTTTTTTATTTTATGATCACATTTTCACTTTTATTTTTCTAAAACTACATTTCATTTTTGGTGATCACATTTGTACTTTTATTTTCATATAACTTAACGTCTTTATTTTGTCATCAGATTTTGACTTGTGTTTTGACTAAATATTTCTCTCCTGATTCCTGTTCAACAGCTGATGGATGAAGAGAAGGTGGCAGTGCTGTCGGAGATGGAGAAGCTTATGGGCTTATGTCAGCAGCTGCAGATGGGGGTGAGGACGCCGGTACAGGGCAAGACTGCCACCTTCCAGAAGGTATTATTATTGATATACTAGCTGTACATAATATGTTGAACTATGGTGTTGTTGTCAATGACTGGATTTGTTTTTGTAATGAAATCCGCTTTTATTTAAGTTCTATGTTACACTAGTCCACAAAGGATTAGTTTATTAATTAGATTTGTCATACAGAATACAATACAAATATTGCCAGGAGAGCACATGACTATAAATATGGTTCTACCATGTTGAAATAAACCATTGTCCAAAATCTAGCTTGCCTACTACTCACTTAAACTGCAGACTGTGTATACTAATTGTACTACATACTGTTTAGAACATACTGTTTAGTAAAAAACAAATGTGGTAAGCAACAAATATCAGCATACAAGGCCCATCCTGCAGAGAATGCATCATCTAATGCTCAATCTAAGCTTGATGCCCTCAATCTCACACAAATTATCAATGAACCCACCAGGTACAACCCCAAATCCGTAAACACAGGCACCCTCATAGATATCATCCTTACCAACATGCCCTCCAAATACACCTCTGCTGTTTTCAACCAAGATCTCAGAGATCACTGCCTCATTGCCTGCATCCGTAATGGGTCTGCGGTCAAACGACCACCCCTAATCACTGTCAAACGCTCCCTAAAACACTTCAGTGAGCAGGCCTTTCTAGTTGACCTGGCCCGGGTATCCTGGAAGGATATTGACCTCATCCCGTCAGTAGAGGATGCCTGGTTATTCTTTAAAAGTGCCTTCCTCACCATCTTAAATAAGCATGCCCCATTCAAAAAATTTAGAACCAGGAACAGATATAGCCCTTGGTTCTCTCCAGACCTGACTGCCCTTGACCAGTACAAAAACATACTGTGGCGTTCTGCATTAGCATCGAACAGCCCCCGTGATATGCAACTTTTCAGGGAACTTTCCACCTGGCTACCCCTACCCCGATCAACAGCCCTCCACCCCCCACAGCAACTCGCCCAAACCTCCCCCACTTCTCCTTCACCCAAATCCAGATAGCTGATGTTCTGAAAGAGCTGCAAAATCTGGACCCCTACAAATCAGCCGGGCTAGACAATCTGGACCCTCTCTTTCTAAAATGATCTGCCGAAATTGTTGCAACCCCTATTACTAGCCTGTTCAACCTCTCTTTCGTATCGTCTGAGATTCCCATAGATTGGAAAGCTGCCGCGGTCATCCCCCTCTTCAAAGGGGGAGACACTCTAGACCCAAACTGCTACAGACCTATATCTATTCTACCTTGCCTTTCTAAGGTCTTCGAAAGCTAAGTTAACAAACAGATTACCGAACATTTCGAATCCCACCGTACCTTCTCTGCTATGCAATCTGGTTTCAGAGCTGGTCATAGGTGCACCTCAGCCACGCTCAAGGTCCTAAACGATATCATAACCGCCATCGATAAGAGACATTACTGTGCAGCCGTATTCATCGACCTGGCTAAGGCTTTCGACTCTGTCAATCACAACATTCTTATTGGCAGACTCAACAGCCTTGGTTTCTCAAATGATTGCCTCGCCTGGTTCATCAACTACTTCTCTGATAGAGTTCAGTGTGTCAAATCGGAGGGCCTGTTGTCTGGACCTCTGGCAGTCTCTATGGGGGTGCCACAGGGTTCAATTCTCGGGCCGACTCTCTTCTCTGTATACATCAATGATGTCGCTCTTGCTGCTGGTGATTCTTTGATCCACCTCTACGCAGACGACACCATTCTGTATACCTCTGGCCCTTCTTTGGACACTGTGTTAACTAACCTCCAGACAAGCTTCAATGCCATACAACTCTCCTTCTGTGGCCTCCAACTGCTCTTAAATGCAAGTAAAACTAAATGCATGCTCTTCAACCGATCGCTGCCCGCACCTGCCCGCCCGTCCAGCATCACTACTCTGGACGGTTCTGACTTAGAATATGTGGACAACTACAAATACCTAGGTATCTAGTTAGACTGTAAACTCTCCTTCCAGACTCACATTAAACATCTCCAATCCAAAATTAAATCTAGAATCGACTTCCTATTTCGCAACAAAGCATCCTTCACTCATGCTGCCAAACATACCCTCGTAAAACTGACCAGCTATGTCATTTACAAAATAGCCTCCAACACAATACTCAACAAATTGGATGCAGTCTATCACAGTGCCATCCGTTTTGTCACCAAAGCACCCTATACTACCCACCACTGCGACCTGTATGCTCTCGTTGGCTGGGCCTCGCTTCATATTCGTCGCCAAACCCACTGGCTCCAGGTCATCTATAAGTCTCTGCTAGGTAAAGCCCCGCCTTATCTCAGCTCACTGGTCACCATAGCAGCACCCACCCGTAGCACGCGCGCCAGCAGGTATATCTCACTGGTCACCCCCAAAGCCAATTCTTCCTTTGGCCGCCTCTCCTTCTAGTTCTCTGCTGCCAATGACTGGAACGAACTGCAAAAATCACTGAAGCTGGAGACTCTTACCTCCCTCACTAGCTTTAAGCACCAGCTGTCAGAGCAGCTCGCAGATCATTGCACCTGTACATAGCTCATCTGTAAATAGCCCATCCAATCTACCTCATCCCCATACTGTATTTATTTACTTATTTATCTTGCTCCTTTGCACCCCAGTATCTCTACTTGCACATTCATCTTCTGCACATTCTGCCATTCCAGTGTTTAATTGCTATATTGTAATTACTTCGTCACCATGGCCCATTTATTGCCTTACCTCTCTTATCCTACCTCATTTGCACATGCTGTATATAGATTTTTCTACTGTATTTTTGATTGTATGTTTGTTTACTCCATGTGTAACTCTGTGTTGTTGTATGTGTCAACCTGCTTTGCTTTATCTTGGCCAGGTCGCAGTTGTAAATGAGATCTTGTTCTCAACTAGCCTACCTGGTTAAATAAAGGTGAAATAAATAAATAAAAAATTGCGTTGATTCCCGCCATTCGTTCATTTTGGTACAGCGCGTCCCCTCAGCTGATTATCAGCTGTTGTCAGACACACGTGTCTCAAAATACAGTACGACATCCTGGCATTTAAAGCGTACAAAATGTTCTAAATTGCACATACTATAAAACTAACTCTTTCGCATAACTAAAATGCCTAATATTTACAACGCAAGTATGGGTATTCAGACATGGCCATGGTTATAGGGAGCGTGAGAGAAACCGGCACTGAAAAGAAACCGGCAAAGGAGTATTGATGAACTGCAATGAAAAGAGACAGTCAACCCATTCTTAATACAGCATTGGCAGCATTGGGCAAACATTTGTTACTGTTTTACAGACAGAGGTCAATCATAAAAACATTATTGTAAAATTAAACCCTATAATGACACTGAGCTTAATGAACCTCTTAAAATCTGTTGGACAGTGATGAACTGACACGGGTCACCTTGTACTAATGGGAAAGGTTACAATCAGGATGAGAGAATAGAGAATAACATGGTGTACATCCCAAATGGCATCATATTCCCTATATAGTGTGCACTGCTTTGAACAGGACCCATAGGATTCTGGTCAAAAGTAGTGCATTATGTTGGGAATAGGGTGCCATTTGGGACACAACCATTGGGCTTCTCTGATTAATGTGGATCTGTTAGATAGGCATTGGCTTTCCCCTCAAGTTGTCATTAGCCAGACAGATCGGGCCTCTCTGTCCGTCACAAGGGAATTAAGGGTGTTTTAATCAGGCAAAGGTCATTGCTCAAAAGTATTTTTAAATGGAGCAGGAGATGGAGGTTGTGTGTGTTTGGTGTGTCTAGTGTTGGTTTAGAAACACTCTGTAGTGTTGGTTTAGAAACACTCTGTAGTGTTGGTTTAGAAACACTCTGTAGTGTTGGTTTAGAAACACTCTGTAGTGAGACAACTTAGATGGTAATTATTAGATTCTTACTAGTGTCCCATGTATACATCAGCTTTCCCATGTATATTATTTGTTTTACCATTATCTGTATCTTTATGTTGTAATCATAATTATTACATTCTATCAGACCACCATCCTTGACATGTTTTTGAAATCTTTCTCTGTCTGTCTCTAGGTGGATTCCTCCATTCAGAACACTAGAGCCATCATTACTGTGGTGATCTACCTCCTGCCAGTCTGTAACAAGATTGTCAGAAAGGTGAGAGGTCACAGTTGACATCAGCTCATCTACCAAGTGGTTCAAGTGCACCCTCTTACCAATGTTTACTGGGGTTTGAGTACACTTTTTTTAAGTACAGATGAATATATCAATGGTGGTCATTTTCCAATGTTTTATTACTCTACCTTATCCTGTGTCTGTGTCTCCAGTATAAGTCAGAGAGAAGCAATCTGGGTTCTCCACAAAGCTGGAGGGACAGGCAGTCGTCCACGGCCGTCAAAGACGACGTGCTCAATGGCAAGAACAGCAACGGCTTCGGGGTCAAATCCCTGGAGCAGCATATGGCCAACCTCACCTTTCTGGAGAGCAAGTAGTCCAGTCCAGCGACCTTTGATCCCTAACCTGTATCACCTATCAGAGTTGGAGCGTACCATTGTCGACCACCAGGGGGCGACATACATGAAACCTCACTCACGCAGACATAATAGCAGTGCACCCACCCCACTCACACGTGCCTCTGTCAGTGTAATCAGCCCATTCGCTTTGTGGTGTAACTGTTACCTGTAGCACATCTCAGCCAAATACAGCAGATGTATGAACAAATATAAAAAATATATGCTGTAATGAAATCCATCGCCAGTGCATGATGCCATCACCTGACAGGTCTTTTAATCTCCTTTTATCAATCCCTGTGATTTGGGCTGTTAAACCAGCTTTCTGATTGCCTGGTCCCAGATCAGTTTTGGCTGTCTTATCAACTTCTATGGCCATTGTCATGAGGAGTTGGCAGGACAGCCCAAACAGACCTGGTAGCAGACCCGCTTTCTGCTGTTTCTCTCACTGTTGTACGCCAACCAAATCCCATCATGGTTTAGTAATTATTGAGTGAAATCAATGCTCTCACTTTGATGCCAAATAAGAGAGTACATGGATGGTTTAATCAGGGTATTATGACACTTGGCTTGCTAATAGACTGAAACATAAGGCTCATATTATTGCTCCATTTCAGCAGAGGCGGAGACAATTTTATCCAATTGACTTTCTACTGTCTTTAGAGTATTGAATCACATTCAGTGTTTGTGGTATACTGTTTTATGCATTTTTCAGAAGACATCTAAAAGATTGCTGGCCTAGCGCATGAGTCAAATCAACTGTGGTTTTGTAGCTGTTCCTTATGAAGTGTACTTGTAATTAAGGGTATATCCCAAATGGCACCCTATTCAGTGCACTACTTTTGACCAGCGCCCATAGGTCTCTGGTCAAAAGTAGTGCACCTGGTTTCGCAAAATATTTTGGCCCGCGACCCCATTTTGGTCAGAATTTTGAAAAAATGTATGTAATCAATGTCTGTTTACTTTTTTAATTGGGGCAATGACAGTATTACAAATCAGTCTGACACTACTTTTGACAGTATTTCAATCTAAAGTATGGTTTGAAGTGACTGAAATGCATCAGAAAGCTATTGAAGTTCAGAAGATTATCAGGCAATCATTTTGTAAGATCTTCTGTGTAGAGAAGAACATGATGTTATTTTTCCTCCGGTCTGATTTAGTGCCTGTTCTAATTAGTTCTGTGTGGCTTGCGGGCATTGTAGGTGTTCCTGAGAGTCTTATCTTTCAGTGATGGGGTCATAATATTTTATAGCTTAAACCATTCAAAAGCCTGAGCCACATTTGTAGGAAGAAAACAGAAACCTTATTAACTTCCCATCAAGCTTAGGGTCATGTATAAAAACGCCCAGTTGCCCAGTATTTTGGCTACCATGGCTAGAAGAGATCTGTGACTTTGAAAGAGGGGTCTCAAAGGAGCACAGGGGGTTTAAAGGGTGTGTGTGTCTCATTCACCAGATCTCAACCCAATTGAACACTTATGGGAGATTCTGGAGCGACGCCACCAACAAAACACAAAATGATGGAATTTCTAGTGGAAGAATGGTGTCGCATCCCTCCAATAGAGTTCCAGACACTTGTAGAATCTATACCAAGGTGAATTGAAGCTGTTCTGGCGGCTGGTGGTGGCCCATTAAGACACTATGTTGGCGTTTCCTTTATTTTGGCAGTTACCTGTAGCTATAGCCACTGAGGTGACGATTCTGGTACTACTAAACCTGAATGGTTAGTGTGAAGACTGCATAACCATATAAAGCTTTAGAGTTGATTGTGTATGGCTGTAGCTAATGTCATCTTCTGTTGAGTAAAGAAACCACAGATGTGCAGAAACAGATGTACTTTTAGACCATCTATCCTTTTGACAGTTGAATGATTGATAAACAGAACACAAATCTAAATAAACATTATTTTTCTTAAAACAGGTTTGATTGTGTCATTTATTAAGGTATGTACATTACACAAAAAATACATATTTATCTAACAGAACAAAAATGTGGGCTTGTTTGGTACATACTGACATAATGGAAATATCTTAGACTTCCTCCTTTGAAAATAAATGTCACGTTCCATCAACGATCATAATAAAGAGCAAAACATTTCAAAAAGGTATCTAATAAAACTTAACTGGCTCTGAATTTATTCATGTTACATCAAAGCAAACAAAACAGTATTTGCCCTGGACTGCCTACAGGTAAGGTAGAGGCTAGAGAACTTAAATGGCACAGTGCATTACCTCCAGCACCCCAGATATCTGCACTGTCATCCACCACAGGCATAAGTCCATATCTGGACAGGGGTATGCACTATGCTGTGATGTAAGTACCTAGGTCTGGCTGGGCCTGAGACGAGGGACCCCCTCCAACAGAGCTGCCCTAGGAAAGGTCACTCCAGCTGGGCTGAGGAGCGTGTGAGGAGTCCCTGTGACCTCATTCCTAAGCATGGCTCTGGCTGTGGCTGTGGCTCTGGCTGGGTGCTTCTGGTCCGTTTAGAGACAACGCTCTCGTACTCCTCTCTGCTAAGGAGACCATTAGTGACCGTCTTGCTCTCCTCTATTTTAGGGAGGATGACCGCAATGTATCCCTCAGTGGAAGGCTGGTCAAATACACATGAAAGACAGGTAGGACAGTTAGCCATGTTAATGGTAATGTGATTTACCATCTCAATGGGGTATATGTAAATGGGGAACATTAGATCGACCAAAAATGTGTTTTAACTGGTATGAAGCTTATGGAAATGTTCCTCACCTTTCCCAGTAAAAGTTCTGGTCTTTGAAGAATATCCTCATTGACCTCCAATAGCCGACCCCTTATGCAGCTGAAAAGAGAAACCAGGATTATATTTCAGGCTAATTTAAAAAGACCTGAGTAGTGAATGGCACTAACCATAAAGGGTAGATTATCTCCAGAGGTGAAAATCCTACAAGAGCAAGAGCAGCAAAGGTTGTAATCACCTGTAAATGGTGTACTCCACACCATCTGTACATGTTATTCTACACAAAGGAGCGAACTCTGTGAGGAACTGTCCTCCCTGGAAATGAAGAAGACACGTGTTAGTTTGACAGTCACAAGTCAGAAAATCAAAGGATGTCAATACCATAGTATATGTAATAGTAGTGTAAAATATAATAATAATCCTAATACGCCAGAGTATCCTTACGGCAGGTAGCCTCGCCGTTAAGAGCTTTGGGCCAGTAACCGAAAGGTCGCTGGTTCAAATCCTGAAGCAGACTAGGTGAAAAGTCTGTGCCCTTGCTCAAGGCACTTCACCCAAATTTCTTCTGTAAGTTGCAGTGTCTGCTAAATGACTAAAATGTAACAATATACTAGATTATATTAACAACAACAAAAATCACTTAAGTTTTAGCAGTACATACCAATGATTTGTTTTGATGCCACCACACCTCCATCTTGGCACTCCCACACCATTGTAAAAAAGATTTAACTATAGAAATGCATTTACTAATGTCTACATATGTTTTTAGTAGTGCTGAGCGATTAACTGAAAAGTAGGTTCAATTATTTGAATTCCATTTCTTTAATTTTTTTATGTGATCTCAATTCTCACATTTCAGTTACTCTAGAGATAAATCAGATCCAGCCTGAACTGTGAGATGTAATAGGGAGTTGTAGTTTCCAACAGGCCAATATTAGCGCATATAACTTGGTAATTAACTACAATACCCATAATCCATTGTGCATCTACTTGTCCGGCCTGCTACATTAGGTTAGTGTGCTGCAGCCCGGAGAGAAGAATGGCAATTGTGAGGGTACCGTAATTGCTGGACTATTAAGCGCACCTGAATATAAGCCGTACCCACTGAATTTTTTACAAATATGTATTTTGTACATAAATAAACCGCACATGTCTATAAGCCGCAAGTGCCTACCGGTACATTGAAACAAATGAACTTTACACAGCCTTTAAACGAAACACGGCTTGTAACAAAAATAAATAGGCTTTTAAACGAAACACGGCTTGTAACAAAAATAAATAGGCTTTAACGAAACACGGCTTGTAACAAAAATAAAAAATAAATAGCAGTAAACAGTAGCCTACCAAGAAAATCAAACTTCATTGCGGTGGCGATTGTTTTGGCTTTCAGTCGGATCTGCACAGTTCCAACGTCTTATCATCGACTCATTAAGGCCAAGCTCCCGTGCAGCAGCTCTATTTCCTTTTCCAACAGCCAGATCGATCGCCTTCAACTTGAAAGCTGCATCATATGCATTTCTCCGTGTCTTTGCCATGATGAGGGTGACAAAATGACTACCGTAATCAGAATGATGGCAAGTTTGAGCGCGCTCGATTTACGTCACATTATGTGACGGTGCTCAGTTTTTTGGCGGCATGAATCTTGTGAAAAAAAAAAAAAAAACATAAATTAGCCGCGTCATTGTATAAACCGCGAGGTTCATAGCGTGGGAAAAAAGTAGCGGCTTATAGTCCGGAAATTACGGTATATAGAGAGCAGCTGATGCTTCTCAAGGTATCTCTACCTGAAAACACACGATCTAAGTGAATGACAGTTGGTATCCAGCAGTCATAAAAGTATGCATTATTACCTTTGAAGAACTACTAAAATTGTGATTTTGTCAGGCAGCAGCTCTATAGAGATGAGATGACTTGGAATTAAATAATGTCATAAAATAAAAAATCTTATATACACAACTTAAATATTTTAAAGTAATGTGAATAAATTATGGTTAATAAGTGATAAGCAGTTAATTGTTAGTTAATTGTTTTATTCTGTATTGTTACAGCATTCAACCTAAATAATCGAAACCGAACCGACCTCAAGATGGACGAATCGCTCAGCACTAACAAGATGGACTAATCGCTCAGCACTAACAAGATGGACTAATCGCTCAGCACTAACAAGATGGACTAATCGCTCAGCACTAACAAGATGGACTAATCGCTCAGCACTAACAAGATGGACTAATCGCTCAGCACTAACAAGATGGACTAATCGCTCAGCACTTTTTTGGGGCCATGTTTATTCTATTGCATACTTTTAAATTATATTACAGTAGGTGAGCTAAACATAAAAAAATGCTAAATTAAAGTGTATATTAAAACATATTCTTTAAAGTATTTTTTTATGGTACTAATGTTACCCTCCCCACTACAAAAAAAAAGTATTAATTAAATAGCCTACATGTAAATTTGTCCTTGAAACATTTTAATGAAATATGGAGGACTACTTTTCTGAGGAGCGCCAATATGGCCAACCCATTGCTTCAAAGCCTCTCCATGGCCAAAACATAGCATCAGCAAAGCAGGATTTATAAACATCATTGGTACATACTCTCTTTGACTTCCCAGACACTCTGTTATGCAGGCGACTGCAGCCAGCGCTGATCTGATAGTTGATGCTCTTGATTGACCTCCCGTTCTGAAGGATAGGGTGACTCTCTGCCAGGGTGATGACACAGATTCTGTCAAAAGAGATCCACAGGAACACATTAGCGCCATGTTTAAATTTACAGAAAATAAATCATGTTGTCTGTGGAGGTAGCAAAGCAAATCGTTGATTAGCTTTGGGACAACATCGGGAGTGTTGTGTCCCAAAGCAACGCGTTGATGAGCTGCAGTTTTGTTTATGAGCTGCACATTGGCAATTTTAAGTAGGAAATGAACACATTATCTTAGCCAGCTACCTGTTTGAATGCTGAAGAACGCACTGGTCTTCACAATCCTTGCCCTTGATATCTAAGCACAAAGAAGAATACATCGTTCGTTACAACTTTATTCATTCATAAAAAATAAGCCAGTGGTCCGCAACCATGGACAAGGAGGGATACGGGTTTGGGGTGTTTGGGACCAGCCAGTTCTTAAAGAAATTAGTCCACTGCAAATTCTATGAAAATACATCGCAAAATCTGTCAGGCTAGCTACCATAACCAAAGCCAAAACACACGTGTTGGTCTCATGTCGACACCCAGTGTCAGTGGTCAACACTGGTAACGTTAGCTAAAATATGTCTAGTTAGCTAATAAGTTACCTGTTTTATACCATCGAGTGTAATACCGATCGATGACAGAGGGTGCCTTATTATGCTCCATGTCTTCCATTGATACAAGTACTAAAGGGCATTAGCTAACTAGCTAAATAAAAGACAAATGTTTGACAGATAAATGTACAAATGCTTCGATTTCGTGACGGAGTGTAAACACTGTTACACACTTCGGGTCCGTCCCTTTCAAAAATCCGGAAGACTTTCAAATTGAAATTCCAAACGTTCCGAGAACCTTTTAATCCGTTATGAAATTACTTGATGTCAACCAAAGATGTCAACCAGGATTGGGTAGGCTGCGTTCTAAATGTAATCCGCTACAATTACTAGTTACCTGTCCAAAATTGTAATCAGTAAAGTAACTTTGGGGTTACCCAAACTCAGTAACGTAATCAGATTACTTTCAGTTTCTTTTATATTACTTTCCCATAAGAGGCATTAGAAGACAAAAAAGTAATATTACCAATTGAACGACATCTATTGTTGAATAAATCAATGTTAGAGTGTACATAGCTTGCCATAAATGGATGTTGCATTTTACTTTATGGTTATGTAGGCTTCTTCTAAGTCATCTTTTTTTACCACAGATATTAATATGATTTTGCTATATCTTTACATTAAAAACCAAAGTCGGTCAGATTTCCATTAATTACAATTCATTTATTACCTCTATATATTCAATAATAGCACTCGGAAAAATGCAAATATAGATTAGCCAAATTGTAATTAGCCTACTCTGTTGTTTATGATTTTGATTTTGTTGATTGGGGTCATTGTTTTGAGAAATACTGCTCTTATAGAATGGCATGCTTTGAGCACTACCGAAAAGTGCTATTTGCATGTGAATAATGTATGCCATAGTCTGCATTTGCTATAGGCCTATTGTTTATATTGTTTGTTGGTGACACTTTGAATACTCGATAATTTGCAGCAATTTGTCTATCAAAAGGGCGCGAGTTTGAGGATGTGTCCTTCAGGACTATGGACATATGTTTTTGAATCAGCACGAATTAGATTGAGCAATAAAAGCCCCACAGTATGGAGAACAATACCACGGAGGAGTTGGGAGAACCTCTGTCAAACTTTTATTCCAAAGGATGGGATCTGCACTATGCAGCTGTTGCAAGAGCGCATTTTTCACTGGCTGTCTACTGGTCGCAAAAACAATGCTAGATAGGCAGATTAAACTTGTTCAATTCAACCATTATTGGGTTAAAATACTCATATAGCCTACATTTGTGAACAGCCATCCACAATAATCACAATCCGTAAGGCGCAAATAGCTAAATGAGAGAGCAGCAGTGTGATTCACCTCAATGCGCTATGTAGACATCAAATCAAATCAAATTGTATTAGTCACATGCGCCGAATACAACGGGTGTAGACCTTACAGTGAAATGCTTTCTTACTAGCCCCTAACCAACAATGCAGTTTAAAAAATACGGATAACAATAAGAAATAAAAGTAACAACTAATTGAAGAGCAGCAGTAAAATAACAATAGTGAGACTATATACAGGGGGGTACTGGTACAAGTCAATGTGTGGGGGCACCGGTTAGTTGAGGTAATATGTACATGTAGGTAGAGTTATTAAAGTGACTATGCATAGATGATAACAACAGAGAGTAGCAGCGGTGTAAAAGGGGGGGGGGGCAATGAAAATAGTCTGGGTAGCCATTTGATTAGGTGTTCAGGAGTCTTATGGCTTGGGGGTAGAAGGGGTAGAAGCAGAGAGAACAGTCTATAACTAGGGTGGCTGGAGTCTTTGACAATTTTTAGGGCCTTCCTCTGACACTGCCTGGTATAGAGGTCCTGGATGGCAGTAAGCTTGGCCCCAGTGATGTACTGGGCCATTCGCACTACCCTCTGTAGTGCCTTGCTGTCGAAGGCTGAGCAGTTGCCATACCAGGCAGTTATGCAACCAGTCAGGATGCTCTCGATGGTGCAGCTGTAGAACCTTTTGAGGATCTGAGGACCCTTGCCAAATATTTTCAGTCTCCTGAGAGGGAATAGGTTTAGTCGTGCCCTCTTCACGACTGTCTTGGTGTGCTTGGACCATGTTAGTTTGTTGGTGATGTGGACATCAAGGAACTTGAAGCTCTCAAACTGCTCCACTGCAGCCCCGTTGATGAAAATGGGGGAGTGCTCGGTCCTCTTTTTCCTGTAGTCCACAATCATCTCCTTTGTCTTGATCACGTTGAGGGAGAGTTTGTTGTCCTGGCACCACACGGCCAGGTCTCTGACCTCCTCCCTATAGGCTGTCTCGTCATTGTCGGTGATCAGGCCTACCACTGTTGTGTCATCGGCAAACTTAATGATGGTGTTGAAGTCGTGCCTGGCCGTGCAGTCATGAGTGAACAGGGAGTACAGGAGGGGACTGAGCACGCACCCCTGAGGGGGCCCCTGTGTTCAGGATCAGCATGGCGGATGTGTTTTTACCTACCCTTACCACATGAGGGCGGCCCGTCAGGAAGTCCAGGATCCAGTTGCAGAGAGAGGTGTTTAGTCCCAGGGTCATTAGCTTATTGATAAGCTTTGAGGGCACTATGGTGTTGAACGCTGAGCTGTAGTCAATGAATAGCATTCTCACATAGGTGTTCCTTTTGTCCAGGTGGGAAAGGGCAGTGTGGAGTGCAATAGATATCAGTAAGTGATATCCGTATCGCCCGTAGGCTACACCCCTGCTGTCTTCCTTACCTCCAAGTGTTTGTTCAAGTTAGATAATCTTTGGATACTGACAGCAGTCACACCATTGGAAGACATAGCTTGGACTGTAGCCTACAAAAGCCTATTCTTGCTATTTTCCCGCAATTCATCAAACTATTTTGGTGTGTCATCATAGTGGTCTCTGACTTGTGGTCAGACTTGCTCAGGCTGAACAAATGTAAACTTTTTTCAATGCTGATTTGGATTTGATTGAGAAAACAGAAAAGTGTCAAATAATTTGTTTGCAAACATCCTTTTTTAATTTAAAAGTAATCCTAAAGGTAATCATCTATTTTTTCCAAAGTATCTGTAATTTGATTACAATATTTTAGCTGGTAAGTAATGGATTAGAGTTACAATTTTTTTATAATCCGTTACATGTAACTGATTACATGTAATCTGTTACTCCCCAAGCCTGTATATACCCTAGATCAGTGGTTCCCAAACTTTTTATAGTTCCATACCCCTTCAAACATTCAACCTCTAGCTGCATACCCCCCTCTAGCACCAGGATCAGCGCACTCTCAAATGTTGTTTTTTGCCATCATTGTAAGCCTGCCACACACACACACTATACGATACATTTATTAAACATAAAAATGAGTGTGAGTTTTTGTCACAACCCGGCCCGTGGGAAGTGACAAAGAGCTCTTATAGGACAAGGGGACAAACAATAATATAATAATAATCAATAAGTTTGCTCTTTATTTAACCATCTTACATATTAAACCTTATTTGTTCATCGACAATTGTGAATAACTCACCACAGATTAATGAGAAGGGTGTGCTTGAAAGGATGCACATAACTCTGCAATGTTGGGTTGTATTGGAGAGAGTATCAGTCTTAAATAATTTTCCACACACTGTCTGTGCCTGTATTTAGTTTTCATGCTATTGAGGGCCGAGAAACCACTCTCACATAGGTACGTGGTTGCAAAGGGCATCAGTGTCTTAACAGCGCGATTTGCCAAGGCAGGATACTCTGAGCGCAGCCCAATTCAGAAATCTGGAAGTGGCTTCTGATTAAATTACATTTTCACAAAACCGCTTGTTGCAATTTCGATGAGGTTATCTTGTTTTCTCTCGCCTGAGTAGCCTCGTTTCACTGCCAAAAATTAAATAAAAATTGGATGTTAATTATTTGACGAGGCTACCTGTATTTGACATTGTGTTGTTATTTCGCTGAACACTAGATGGTTTAATTTTGTTTATGGCAGTGAAACAAGGCTACTCAGGCGAGAAAAAAACCTCACCCAAATGTTTTTGAATCACATTTTTATTTGGCGTACCCCCGACGGCATTGCCAGTTTGGGATTACCTGCCCTAGATGACTAACTGTTGCTACTCAGGCTGTTTTGAAGCCACCGCGCTCCCATCTTGGCACTCCCCCACCGTTGTAAAAAATATTTAGGAAGTTATGGCAATGCATTTATTAATGTCTACATTTGTTTTTGCCACTTTTATTCTATAACGGACACTTAAATGCATACTTTTAAATTATATTATGTGAGCTAAACATAAAAATATATGAAAACATTTTCCTTAATTAAAGTATATATTTTTTTAAGTTCTAATTTTACAGTCCCCACTACAACAAAAACATACTTAAATATATGTAATTTTGTCCTTGAAACATTTAATTGAAATATTGTACAATTCCATTCATTTCTATGGATGACTGCTTTTTCTGGGGAGTGCCAATATGGCCGACCGGTGGCTTCAAAGCCTCTCATTGGCCAATACATAACATCAGCAATCCAGGGTTTATTTATAAACATCATTGATGTCAACAGGTGTTATCTTGATGTTACCTGCTATAATCTTAAAGATCGACTGCCCCTTAAAAGCAACTTCTCGTTTTGAAATCAGCATTTATGTGGCATTGAAATGAGTCAAAAACATTTATTCTACTGTCAAAATTGACTACAACGTGTAAATGGGATAATTTTGGTCATGAAGTCAGTCTCATCAAAAACTGAGATTTGCGAGATGATAGGAAAAAATAGTATGTCACGGAATGAAGGGTAGGCTACCGTAACAGTTTTCATTGGGTTGGGTTTACCTCCAATCCTGCCCACAAGCCCACCAATGTACATGGGACAATATTTTTAAATGTCAATAGCTCCAAATTTCAATGACTTAAAAAACCTCAAACCAACTATAAATGGTAGAAATTCATGTACAAATATTGAAAGCATTAAATAAAACAACTTAAATATTTGCAACATGAAAATATTGTCCCATTTTCATATTGTCCCATTTACATCTCCACTGGGATTCTCTGCCTCTAACCCTATTACAGGGGCTGAGTCACTGGCTTACTGGTGCTCTTCCATGCCGTCGCTAGGAGGGGTGTGTCACTTGAGTGGGTTGAGTCACTGACGCCCCCCCTTGGGTTGTGCCGTGGTGGAGATCTTTGTGGGCTATACTCGGCCTTGTCTCAGGATGGTAAGTTGGTGGTTGAAGATATCCCTCTAGTGTTGTGGGGGCTGTGCTTTGGCAAAGTGGGTGGGGTTATATCCTGCCTGTTTGGCCCTGTCTGGGGGTATCATCAGATGGGGCCACAGTGTCTCCTGACCTCTCCTGTCTCAGCCTCCAGTATTTAGGTTGCAGTAGTTTATGTGTCGGGGGGCTAGGGTCAGTCTGTTATATCTGGAGTATTTCTCCTGTCTTATCCGGTGTCCTGTGTGAATTTAAGTATACTCTCTCTAATTCTCTCTTTCTCTCTTTCTTTCTTTCTTTCTTTCTTTCTTTCTTTCTTTCTTTCTTTCTTTCTTTCTTTCTTTCTTTCTTTCTTTCTTTCTCTCAAAGGACCTGAGCCCTAGGACCATGCCTCAGGACTACCTGGCATGATGACTCCTTGCTGTCTCCAGTCCACCAGTCCGTGCTCCTGCTCCAGTTTTAACTGTTCTGCTTGCGGCTATGGAACCCTGACCTGTTCACCGGAAGTGCTACCTGTCCCAGACCTGCTGTTTTCAACTCTCTAGAGAAGGCAGGAGCGGTAGAGATACTCTGAATGATCGGCTATGAAAAGCCAACTGACATTTACTCCTGAGGTGCTGACCTGTTGCACCCTCGACAACTACTGTGATTATTATTATTTGACCATGCTGGTCATTTATGAACATTTGAACATCTTGGCCATGTTCTGTTATAATCTCCACCCGGCACAGCCAGAAGAGGACTGGCCACCCCTCATAGCCTGGTTCCTCTCTAGGTTTCTTCCTAGGTTTTGGCCTTTCTAGGGAGTTTTTCCTAGACACCGTGCTTCTACACCTGCATTGCTTGCTGTTTGGGGTTTTAGGCTGGGTTTCTGTACAGCACTTTGAGATATCAGCTGATGTAAGAAGGGCTATATAAATACATTTGATTTGATTTGATTTGCATTGTGTAATTTATTGATGGTCCCTAACTAGCCCCAGAGACAGGCTATCAAATGTCAAACCAATTTTGCCACAGTCACACACCAGCCAGCTGAAACTAATTGGTGAAAGAAGTTGGCTAGCAACAGCTAGCCTAGGCGACATCAAGACACAAGAACTGGTTAGACTGTTTCAAGTTTTCTAGAAGGGTGAGTGACTGTAGCTGTGTGCTGTTTTGGCAGAGTGAATGTACAAACGCTTGCCACGTGCGAACACACACAAGAGACACCCACAAGCGACCCTGGGGAGCTTTGTGTTCACATTGCCCTAAAAAAGGGAACCAGACCGCGGAATTCAAGCGAACCGAACTCAGACCACCTCTCAAGATTAACCGAACCGCACTAAATTCATAGAAATTACCTGAAAGGGACCTTGTGAAAACACCCGTAGGTTCAATGTTGCTGCATTGCAGTTTCCTACATGATCCCTCAAACAAGCTGTCAGTTTCTCATGCCCTTCAAGCTCAACTTGATGTGATTACTAATGAATCCAACCCCTAAAACTGGGTTAAATCCTAAATGCACCGAAAACAAGTGTTTCATCAATTAATAATGCCCTTCACAATCAACACTTCCCAATAGTTATCACATCAGTAGCTATTACATAATATATTTCAACATATATTTACAACTTTTTCTTAACTTCTTCCCTAGGGAAGGCTGATGCAGAGAATCTTAGCAGAGGGTAAAACTGCTGACTCTATTTCAAATCTCCATCAGTATTCTCCTGAGAGGATACAGTATAGACCAACCTTTTCAAACTTCCAAGGTCCATCCATTTTACATCATGATAAATGAGGATGCCAGATCCCACATGGACAGGTAGGTAATTAAGGTTTTGCAATTTCACCTCTTTTCTTAAATCAATGTCAAGCTCTTTAGAATGTTCTATCTGAATGAACACTCACACTTTTCAAATTTTCTGGTCAGGTTTTCTGTACATTCAGCTGGTTTTGTTGTGGAGTAGGTCTACTGTGTAATAGCCCACATAGGCACCCAGCCGTTTGATTGACGTTTCCCGAAATGTCTGAAAGGATAGCTTTCAACTTGTGCAACCCCTGACCTCTCTCTTCCAGCAAAGTGTGCTTGGATCATTATTGTGACTTTTACTCTCTGTTATAATGCCACTAGATGTCCCTGTAATACAACCTTGGAGAGGTTAGTTCATGGCAAATCCATGAACTAACAGTCTCTACAGTTTTAATTGATGATTCATCCCGGCTAATCTTCCGAACGTAGGCTCCTACTGATTGATGTGTTTTGCTCTGATTCTGTTAACGGTATTGCAATAAAAATGTTGGATTTCAATCTGTTTTATTTCCTGGAAGTTCTTATCAATATCAATAAAACCTTTATACTCAGCTTTAATGTTTCTCGCAGGCCTCATATAAATATTCCTCCATGCAAATTATTGTCACCGATTACGTAATGATTTCTAAGGGCTAGGGGTGGGACAGAGGGACCATGGGAATGTTTTCCCTTCCTGAGTTTGAGAAATTGAGATTCCAGGCATATCGGACGTGGCTGTTTGGCCTTCATTTGGAGGGAACAGTTATTTTTTTCTTGCACAAGGCAGCTTAAGTGAAATGTACTCACTTTGGCCACGAGAGAAAGAGAGAGGGGGGGGGGGGTAGAGAGAGAGGAAGAGAGGTACAGCACATATAGTTTTTCCATGTATCGGCTAACAGGAAACTGTGGCTGAAAACTGCCTCCTAAATACAATTTTCCATTACTCTTCCCTGTGGTAGTGCGTAGTCTGTAATTGATTCAGAAAAAAATACAAAACTGCAGCTGAGACAAATATAAATAATGCATTGGATCTGGTTTAAAAAACAAAAACAAAAAACAGTTACATCCAATGACTGAAATACTACAATACTTCCCTCCAAGTCTCCCAGTCTGGGTTGGTGTGACAGAAATAGGACTGTATTTAGTCTCTGTGAGAGGAGGATGATGCTCATCTCTCGACTGGCTGTAAGTCAATTGCTCAACCAGGTGCATTACAAAGACATCTGTCACTACAGGAACAATGATTATTGTCTTAGAGTGCTCTGTGGAAGTGCTTAGGTTTTAGAGGATCCTGTATTGAGAAGGCATAGTTTCACCTCTTACACTCGCACTGTCTAGGGGAACGATGGTGATGAAGCCACAGCCTGATAAAAGTTCCTCAATGGATTGAGTTGCTTAGTTTTACACACTGAAAAATAACTTGAAGTGTGTGTGTTTGTTATCCTAACTGGCAGGTGGTCTGACGACATGGTGCTTGGAGCATTGGAGAATTCCTGAGACATCTCAGCACATGCACACACACACACACACACACACACACACACACACACACACACACACACACACACACACACACACACACACACACACACACACACACACACACACACACACACACACACACATTTATATACACTGACTGTACAAAACATTAGGAACACCTGCTCTTTCCATGACATACTGACCATGTAAATCCAGGTGAAAGCTATGATCCCTTATTGATGTTACTTGTTAAATCCACTTCCATCAGTGTAGGGGAGGGGAGGAGACAGGTTAAATAAGGATGTTTAAGCTTTGAGACAATTGAGACATGGATTGTGTATGTGTGCCATTCAGAGGGTGAAAGGGCACGATAACATTTTTAAGTGCCTTTGAACAGGGTATGGTATTAGGTGTCAGGTGTACCGGTTTGTGTCAAGAACTGCAACATTGATGCGTTTTTGACATTCAAAAGTTTTCCATTTGTATCAAGAATGGTCCACCACCCAACGGACATCCAGACAACTTGACAAAACTGTGGGAAGCATTGGAGTCAACATGGGCCGGCATCCCTGTAGAACGCTTTCAACACCTTGTAGAGTCCATGCCCCAACGAATTGAGGCTGTTCTGAGGTCAAACGGGGGTGCAACTCAATATTAGGAAGGGGTTCCTAATGTTTTGTACACTCAGTGTATATAGTTCCTTCTGAAAGTATTCTGACCCCTTGAATTTTTCCAAACTTTGTCACGTTACAGCCTTATTCTAAAATTGATCAAATTAAATAAATCCTCACTAGTCTACACACAATACCCCATAATGAAAAAGAGATAACAGGTTTTTCGAAATGTTTGCTAATTTATAATATAAAATATAATACAGAAATACCTTATTTACATAAATATTCAGACACTTTGCTTTGAGACTCGAAATTGAGCTCAGGTGCATCCTGTTTCCCTTGATCATCCTTGAGATGTTTCTACAACTTGATTGGAGTCTACCTGTGGTAAATTAAATTGATTGGACATGATTTGGAAAGGCACACACTTGTCTATGTAAGGTCTCACAGTTGACAGTGCATGTCAGAGTAAAAACCAAGCCATGAGGTCGAAGGAATTGTCCGTAGATCTCCGAGACAGGATTGTGCCGAGGCACAGATCGGGGGAAGGGTACCAAAACATTTCTGCAGCATTGAAGGTCCCCAAGAACACGGTGGCCTCCATCATTCTTAAATAGAATAAGTTTGGAACCACCAAGACTCTTCCTAGAGATGGCCGTCCGGAAAAACTGAGCAATCAAGGGAAAGGGCCTTGGTCAGGGAGGTGACCAAGAACGCGATGGTCACTCTGACAGAGCTCTAGAGTTCCTCTGTGCACATGGTTGTCCTTCTGGAAGGTTCTCCCATCTCTGCAGCACTCCACCAATCAAGCCTTTATGGTAGAGTGGCCAGACGGAAGCCACTCCTCAGTAAAAGGCACATGGGAGCCCTCTTGGAGTTTGCCAAAGGGCACCTAAAGACTCACAGACCATGAGAAACATGGTCTGAGGAAACCAACATTCAACTCTTTGGCCTGAATGCCAAGAGTCACATCTGGAGGAAACCTGGCACCATCCCTACGGTGAAACATGGTGGTGTTTTTGAGCGGCAGGGACTGGGAGACTAATCAGGATCGAAGGATAGATGAACGGAGCAAAGTACAGAGAGATCCTTGATGAAAACCTGCTCCAGAGCGATCAGGACCTCAGACTGGGATGAAGGTTCACCTTCCAACAAGACAATGACCCTAAGCACACAGCCAAGCCAACGCAGGAGTGGCTTCGGGACAAGTCTCTGAATGTCCTTGAGTGGCCCAGCCAGAGCCCAGACTTGAACCTGATCTAACATCTATGGAGAGACCTGAAAATGGCTATGCAGCAAAGCTCCCCATCCAACCTAACAGAGCTTGAGAGGATCTGCAGAGAAGAATTGGAGAAACTCCCCAAATACAGGTGTGCCAAGCTTCTACCCAAGAAGCTTCGAGGCTGTATTTGCTGCCAAAGGTGCTTCAACAAAGTACTGAGTAATGGGTCTGAAAATTTATGTAAATGTAATATTTTAGTTTTTTTATTTGTAATAAATGAGCAAAAATGTATAAAAACCTGTTTTTGCTTTGTCATTATGGGGTATTGTCTGTAGATTGATGAGGTAAAAAAAAATGTTCCCGAGTGGCGCAGCAGTCTAAGGCACTGCATTTCAGTGCTAGAGGCGTCACTACCCTGACCTGTTCACTGGACGTGCTACCTTGCCCCGGAACTGCTGTTTTTCGGATCTCTCTCTCTACCGCACCTGCTGTCTCTAACTCTGAATGCTCGGCTGTGTAAAGCCAACTGACATTTACTCCTGAGGTGCTGACCTGTTGCACCCTCTACAACAACTGTGATTATTATTATTTGACCCTGCTGGTCATCTATGAACATTTGAACATCTTGGCCATGTACTGTTATAATCTCAACCCAGCACAGCCAGAAGAGGACTGGCCACCCCTCATAGCCTGGTTCCCCTCTAGGTTTCTTCCTAGGTTCCTGCCTTTCAAGGGAGTTTTTCCTAGCCACCTTGCTTTTACATCTGCATTGCTTGCTGTTTGGGGTTTTAGGCTGTGTTTCTGTACAGCACTTTGTGACATTGGCTGATGTAAAAAGGACTTTATAAATAGATTTGATTGATTGACTACAGACCCTGGTTCGATTCCAGGCTGTATCACAACAGGCCGTGATTGGGAGTCCCATAGTGCGGCGCACAATTGGCCCAGCGTCGCCCGGGTTAGGGTTTGGCCGTTATAGGCCGTCATTGTAAATAAGAATCTATCTTGCCTAGTTAAATAAAGATAAACATTTCAAAACTAAATAAAGAATAAGGCTGTAACCTAACAAAATGTGGAAAAGGTTAACGGGTGAAGACTTCAAAACTATGAAATAACACATATGGAATCATGTACTAACCAAAAAAGTGTTAAACAAATCCAAATATATTTTATATTCTTCAAAGCAGCCACCCTTTGCCTGGATGAAAGCTTTGCACACTCTTGGCATTCTCTCAACCAGCTTCATGAGGTAGTCACCTGGAATGCATTTCAATTAACAGGTGTGCCTTGTTAAAAGTTAATTTGTGGAATTTATTTCCTTCTTAATGTGTTTGAGCCAATCAGCTGAGTTGTGACAAAGTAGAGGTGGTATACAGAAGATAGGCCTATTTGGTAAAATACCAAGTCCATATTATGGCAAGAACAGCTCAAATAGGCAATGAGAAACAACAGTCCATCATTATTTTAAGACATAAATGTTAGTCAATCCGTAAAATTTCACCAACTTCAAGTGCAGTCGCAAAAACTATCAAGCGCTATGATGAAACTGTCTCTCATGAAGACCGCCACAGGAAAGGAAGACCCAGAGTTACCTCTGCTGCAGAGGATAAGTTCATTAGAGTTACCAGCCTCAGAAATTGCAGCCCAAATAAATGCTTCACAGAGTTCAAGTAACAGACACATCTCAACATCAACTGTTCAAAGAAGACTGCGTGAATCAGGCCTTCATGGTCGAATTGCTGCAAAGAAACCACTACTAAAGGACACCAATAATAAGAAGAGACTTGCTTGGGCCAAGAAACACGAGCAATGAACATTTGACCAGTGGAAATCTGTGTTTTGATTGATGAGTCCAAATTAAAAAATGTTGGTGGAAGCATGGAGGAAGAGGGGTTGCTTTGCTGGTGACACTGTCAGTGATTTATTTAGAATTCAAAGCACACTTAACAAGCATGGCTACCACAGCATTCTGCAGCGATACGCCATTCCATCTGGTTTACGCTTAGTGGGATTATCATTTGTTTTCAACAGGATAATGACCCAACAGACCTCCAGGCTGTGTAATGGCTATTTGACCAAGAAGGAGAGTGATGGAGTGCTGCATCAGATGACCTGGACTCCAGAATCACCCGACCTCAACCCAATTGAGATGGTTTGGGATGAGTTGGACCGCAGAGTGAAGGAAAAGCAGCCAACAAGTGCTCAGCATTTGTGTGAACTCCTTCAATACTGTTTGAAAAGCATTCCAGGTGAAGCTGGTTGAGAAAATACCAAGAGTGTGCAAAGCTGTCATTAAGGCAAAGGGTGGCTACTTTAAAGAATCTCAAATATAAATATATTTTGATTTGTTTAACACTTTTTTGGTTACTACATGATTCCATATGTGTTATTTCATAGTTCTGATGTCTTCCCTATTATTCTACAATGTAGATAATATTAAAAATAAAGAAAAACCCTTGAATGAGTAGGTGTGTCCAAACGTTTAACTGGTACTATATATATTTACACACACACCAATCACTCCAATGTGTAATCGACTGATGATGATGATGATGATGAGTTGACTCGGACCTCAAGTGGCTGCAGCTGCAGACTTGCAGCAGCCGGCAAGGCTTCTTCCTCTAGCTCCACGTCAGCTACTGTTGCAACATAGTTGTCTCCTTGTTTGCCTCGCTCCCTAGATGGAGTGACATTCTCTGGCTCCCTATAAGCCAGTCAGTACTCTAGTGTACATACCTCATACACCCAGCTAAACATTTGCCTGATAAGGGATCAGCAGAGCTTTATCATCAAGGGAACAGAGCACAGTTTCTGTGGTTGTCAAGTTTTAATGTCACGTGCACAAGTACAGTGAAATGCCTTTCTCGCAAGCTCTAAGCCCAACAATGTAGTAATCAATATGATGATCATAAACAGCTGGTCGCAGAGTCTTATCACGGTCTGGTTAATTCAATACAGCTGCTCAGTGGAAAACAATCCTTTCCTAATCTTAGTCAGTAATCATCTGAAATATGGTTTAGATCAGAAGTCTCTGAGGAGATATTTACAAGTATGGAAGACGTGTCGCCCGGTCATCAGGCACTGATCTGATCAATTTATTATTGTTATTTGATTTATTTTCTATTCTTTACCAGGCAAGGCAATTGAGAACTGCTGGAACATAAAGTCAATTGTTGGACTTCTAAGTGTTTGATATGGCTGGTCTGTCCCTGCATGTTGTACAATACATAAATAACAATCATTATCTTGAAAGGTCAACATTCCGAAGTTCTAGACCTCCACACATTCTTTGAAACCTGAGAAAAGAGATGTTGCGTCCTTCCAGAGGAACAACTCAGTTTTTATTGGCTTTTCTTGTTGGAAAAGAAAAGAGAGACGCCTGCATATTGACGTTGTCAAAAGGATAATATAGTTACTATGCTAAAGTGTACATTACATGTTAAGAGCCACTTTATTCACTTGAAAATTTCAGTTAAAGCTTTTGGATGATTTCATGTTGGCACCTGCACATCTCTGTGGATGTAGGATCTTATTCCATTACGTGTAGTTACGGGAGGACAGCATTTGATCCCATAAGATTGTTATTCCTAGATGGAAAATCCACTATTGAGAGAATCCAGGGTATTTTTTTCCTCTTTCAACAATATGTATTCTATTAAATGCTCAAATTGATGTGGTGCAAGTATTATAAAATTATGCGTTAATACCGATCTAGGCCGGTCAAGCACCACTCTCTCTTTCATGGGCCTTATTTCTGGATCCTCTCCAAAGGAACACCTGAAACAAGTTGCTACCAACCATGGTTGCCTGGGGCACCAAGAACGACCATGGGGAATTGTCATATTGTATTTGGGCTGATAGAAAGGAACATATTAAACATGAGAATGAGACTATGGATGCTGAAGTATCTAGAGGGCTTCATTCTCACTGCCAGCTAGAGGTTCCACTTTACATTCCACAAGTCAAGATGTTATACTAAGTAAATAGATAGACCACTCATATCTCAGGAGCGGATTCAACCTCAGTTCTCACAACCATAAGCACTTATGTGAATGGTTGGGCACGTCTGTTCAGTCACGTCTGTTCAGTCCAGTTCCCATGAAAACATACTGTATAAAATGAGAACGACTACATTTGGGTGACTTCTGCTCACACAAAGAAGATTGTCTCATATGATTGAGGTTGGTGGTTGGTGATAGAGATGTGTCGGTGTCAGTGTTATATTGGCTCAGTGCGTGCTCAGACCATGTGGAAACGTTATGGAGCCATTAGGGTTCTGATCTCTGGGTTGATTAAGCTCCAAACAAACCAGATCAAGAAGGTCTCTCTCTGATGACATCACAGGAGGAAAGCACTACTGAAGTGTGAACAAACAAGCCACACTTCACTCTTGTTCTGTTGTCAGTGACACAAAAACACACTATATATACAAAAGTATGTGGACAACTAGAAGCAATGTCAACACAAGAACTGTTCGTCGGGAGCTTCTTGAAATGGGTTTCCATGGCCCGAGCAGCCGCACACAAGCCTAAGATCACCATGCGCACTGCCAAGCGTCGGCTGGAGTGATGTAAATCTCGCCGCCATTGGACTCTGGAGCAGTGGAAACGCATTTTCTGGGGTGATGAATTCCGCTTCACCATCTGGCAGTCCGACGTACGAATCTGGGTTTTGCGGATGTCAGGAGAACGCTACCTGCCCCAATGCATAGTGGCAACTGTAAAAAGTTTGGTGGAGGAGGAATAATGGTCTGGGGCTGTTTTTCATGGTTTTGGCTAGGCCCCTTAGTTCCACTGAAGGGAAATCTTAACGCTACAGCATACAATGACATTCTAGACCATTCTGTGCTTCCAACTTTGTGGCAACAGTTTGGGGAAGGCCCTTCCTTTTTCAGCATGGTTTATTGAGATCGGTGTGGAAGAACTTGACTGGCCTGCACAGAGCCCTGACCTCCAGAGCCCTGACCTCAACCCCATTGAACAACTTTGGGATGAATTGGAATGCCAACTGCGAGCCAGGCCTAATCGCCCAACATCAGTGCCCGATCTCACTAATGCTCTTGTGGTTGAATGGAATCAAGTCCCCGCAGCAATGTTCCAACATCTAGTGGAAAGCCTTACCAGAAGAGTAGAGGCTGTCATAGCAGCAAAGGGGGGACCAACTCCATTTTAATGACATGATTTTGGACTGAGATGTGCAATGAGCAGGTGTCCACATACTTTTGGTCATGTAGTGTATGTTCCACTCTCAAAAGTGATTGCATGCATTTTCCTGGAAATGACAGGGTGACTCGTTCACACATCAGACAGCAGCATGAGACAGCTGCCACATGTCTCTGATGACCAGAGCCATGTATCTAAATCTATGGCTCTGTTGATGACCTTAAAACAGATAATCACACATCTATTGTGACAGAAAAAGCCAAAATCCTAGTGCTTCTGTGTGTGATGCTATAAAAGCTCTAGTCATGTTGGTACTGATTCTAGATTCTGGAGCAGGGCTCTCCAACCCTGTAGGTTTTCACTCCCACCCCAATTGTAACTAACCTGATTAAGTTTATCAACCAGCTATTATTAGAATCAGGAGCACTAGATTAGGGTTGGAGCGAAAACCTACAGGACGGTAGGTTTTCTCTAGGTTAAAACCTAGAGGACCAGTTTTTATAGAATGGGACCCCCAGTCTGATAGTTCAAGACAAACCATAAATTGTGGACTTTTCCTCTGTCCTGGTCTGTATCACCTCTATCCTCCTCTGTCCTGGTCTGTCTCCCCTCTATCCTCCTCCTCTGGTCTGTATCTCCTCTATCCTCCTCTGGTCTGTATTCTCTCTATCCTCTTCTGGCCTGTATCCTCTCTATCCTCCTCTGGTCTGTATCTCCTCTATCCTCCTCTGTCCTGGTCTGTATCCCCTTAATCCTCCTCTGGTCTCTATCTCCTCTATCCTCCTCTGTCCTGGTCTGTATCCCCTCTATCCTCCTCTGGTCTATATCCTTTCTATCCTCCTCTGGTCTGTATCATCTCTATCCTCCTCTGTCCTGGTCTGTGTCACCTATATCCTCCTCTGTCCTGGTCTGTATCTCCTATATCCTCCTCTGTCCTGGTCTGTATCTCCTATATCCTCCTCGGTCCTGGTATGTATCCTCTCTATCCTCCTCTAGTCTGTATCCCCTCTATCCTCCTTTGGTCTGTATCTCCTCTATCCTCCTCTGGTCTGTATTCTCTCTATCCTCTTCTGGTCTGTATCCTCTATCCTCATCTGGTCTGTATCTCCTCTATCTTCCTCTGTACCAGTCTGTATCCCCTCTATCCTCCTCTGTCCTGGTCTGTACCCCCTCTATCCTCCTCTGTCCTGGACTGTATCCCCTATATCCTCCTCTGTCCTTGTCTGTATCCCCTATATCCTCCTATATCTTGGTCTGTATCCTCTATATCCTCCTCTGTCCTGGCCTGTATCCTCTCTATCCTCCTCTGGTCTGATCTGTATCCCCTCTATCCTCCTCTGTTCTGGTCTGTATCCCCTATATCCTCCTCGTTCCTGGTCTGTATCCTCTCTATCCTCCTCTAATCTGTATCTCCTCTATCCTCCTCTGTCCTGGTATGTGTCCCCTATATCCTCCTCTGTCCTATTCTGTATCCTCTCTATCTTCCTCTGGTCTGTATCTCCTCCATCCTCCTCTGGCCTGTATCTCCTTTCTCTGACACCACCTGGTATAGAGGTCCTGGATGGCAGGAAGCTTGGCCCCAGTGATGTGCTGGGCCATTCGCACTACCCTCTGTAGTGCCTTGCGGTCGGAGGCCGAGCAGTTGCCATACCAGGCAGTGATGCAACCAGTCAGGATGCTCTCGATGGTGCAGCTGTAGAACCTTTTGAGGATCTGAGGACCCATGACAAATTTTTTCAACATTCCTGAGGGAGAATAGGTTTTGTTGTGCCCTTTTATGACTGTCTTGGTGTGCTTGGACCATGTTAGTTTGTTGGTGATGTGGACACCAAGGAACTTGATGCATTCAACCTGCTCCCTGCAGCCCCGTCGATGAGAATGGGGGTGTGCTTGGTCCTCTTTTTCCTGTAGTCCACAATCATCTCCTTTGTCTTGCTCACATTGAGGGAGAGGTTGTTGTCCTGACCTTACACTGCCAGGTCTCTGACCTCCTTCCTATAGGCTGTCTTGTCGTTGTCGGTGATCAGACCTACCACTGTTGTGTCATCGGCAAACTTAATGACGGTGTTGGAGTCGTGCAGTCATGAGTGAACAGGGAGTACAGGAGGGGACTGAGCACGCACCCCTGAAGGGCCCCTGTGTTGAGAATCAGTGTGGCAGATGTGTTTTTACCTACCCTTACCACCTGGGGGCGGCCCGTTAGGAAGTCCAGGATCCAGTTGCAGAGGGAGGTGTTTAGTCCTAGGGTCCTTAGCATAGTGATGAGCAGTGTTGAACGCTGAGCTGTAGTCAATGAATAGCATTCTCACATTGGTGTTCCTTTTGTCCAAGTAGGAAAGGGCAGTGTGGAGTGCAATAGAGATTGCATCATCTGTGGATCTGCTGGGGCGGTATGCAAATTGGAGTGTGTCTAGGGTTTCTGGGATAATGGTGTTGATGTGAGCCATGACCAGCCTTTCAAAGCGCTACAGGTACCACGGGTCAGTAGTCATTTAGGCAGATTACCTTAGTGCTCTTGGGCACAGGCACTATGGTGGTCTGCTTAAAATATGTTGGTGTTTGTTACGCACACCTCTTGGAGGAGGGAACGCAACACCCTGCTACACTCAACTCCCCGTGGAGTGAAAGAGGTATGGGATTGTAGGTGGAGTGAAAGAGGTATGGGATTGTAGGTGCGGGTAAGGATGACAGAGGCAGAGAAGTTTACCGTTAACAGGGAATTTATTTCCTTCACACGGTCATTTGGGGAAAAGGAGCTGGACGGAACCAAAGCAAAGAAAGTTAAAGAGCCCCCTCTCCTACCTTACCTGTTCTATCCTGGTATAACGTATAACCAGCCAGCTGTATGTTGATAGTGTTGTCGTTCAGCCACGACTCTGTGAAGCATAAGATATTACAGTTTTGAATGTCCCGTTTGTAGTTTAATCTTCCGCGTAGGTCATCTATTTTATTGACCAAAGATTGCACGTTTGCTAGCAGAATGGAAGGAAGTGGGGGTTTATTCGATCACCTACGAATTCTCAGAAGGCAGCCCGCCCTCCGGCCCCTTTTTCTCTGCCTCCTCTTCATTCAAATCATAGGGATCTGGGCCTGTTCCCGAGAAAGCAGTATATTGTTCACGTCGGGCTCGTCAGACTCGTTAAAGGAAAAAAGTATTCTGCCAGTCCGTGGTGAGTAATCGCAGTCCTGATGTCCAGAAGTTATTATCGGTCATAAGAGACGGTAGCGGCAACATTATGTACAAAATAAGTTTAAAAAATAAGTTACAAACAACGCAAATAAACAAACAAAAAAACAATCGGTTGGGGGCACGTAAAACGTCTGCCTTCTTCTCCGGCGCCATTTTATTCCTCTTCCATCCTCACACCTGGTTTTCATCAAGAAGAAAGATCTGTTAGTCAGTCAATGTGCTTATCTGTCCCTGGTGGGACACACACTCACACACAGACACCACACACCAACCCCAGCGCCTAAGATTTGGATGTGGATGCATGAATTCTCAGATTCGATAACAGGTGGCATCCTATGACGATATCTTCACTGATTTTCACCCAACCTGGTCTGAGGTAGACTCACTGCTTTGACCCTCCATCCATTCTTTGCCTTATCTGAAAAGCTTCAAGTCAATTCTATCTTTCTGCCATATTTTGTGAAGATAAATGGGATGTGGGCTATGAAAAATAACAGTATGTACCAGGTACCATAAGGCACAAACTACCTGCTGGGATCATCATGTACACTCTTAGAAAAAGTTGCTATCTAGAACCGTAAAAGGTTATCCGGCTGTCCCCATAGGAGAATCCTTTGAAAAAAACTTTTTGGTTGTAGGTAGAACCCTTTTGGTAAAGCTACCTGGAACCTAAAAAGGTTACTTTATGGGGACAGCCAAAGAACTCTTTTGCAACCATTTTTTCTAAGAGTGTATCTACAAACACAAACTTAACATCTGATCCTTGAGTATGCTTTAGAGCCAGTGCCTTGGTTATGGACTGCAAACTATAAAACATTATACTTAGTACAGAATGTTCAGTATGTGTGCATTCATATACCGTAGGTACAAGCTAAACAATGAATTAGCTGGCCACATGTTCTGCTCATGTTCATTTATCTCTTTCTTCATTTGCAAACCATCTGGAGCACAGCTGTTTAGTTACTCTTTATGGAAAGAGAGAGTGTCTCCAGGAGACTCCATCTTCTTGATAACCTGTAGTCTGCGTGCTGTCTGGGATGTTACAGGTCATAACTCTAGTGCTGTTTGAATGACGGTACCACGTACTATCCGACCCAGACAGGTCATTCTGGTTCGTTGGAACCTAAAACATCCTCCCTTAATCAGCCCATCTCAGATATTCTTAGAAAACTGCATATATCTTGACTTTCCCTGTGGAAACGTATTCCATGTTTAAATGGTCTCTTTTTGACATTGTCTCTCTTTTGTCTTTTAGTTGAAGTAGTTTCTTCCATATAAACGCACTTAGCTAGCTACAAATAGTCGAATAGGCCTTCCATATTTTGAAATGTTGTGACCAAACATATGGTGAGTGATGTCATGGTCATACAATATAAAGGACATTTAAATTGTTTTATTTCTCTCAGTAAGGAACAATTAAAACAATTAAAGGAATGACTCATTGTTTGTCCCCTTTGAGTTTATTTTTAAGTGGCATTTGTAGTTCTTGGTAGTTATCTTGGTTAATTTTCTCACATAAGTGGAACATTAAAGCGGAACCTGCAAGCAATTTCAGTGCCGGGAGAATGCTGCAACATTTAGACCACACCGAGCAGAGCAGACAGGATCATTTGCATATAATTTCCTTCTCTCTCTGCGTGTGAACTGAGACGTTTACAGGAAACCTTGCTGACATTCTCCCCAGTGACGAGCGTTGGCGTATTCCTTTCGGTACAATTCTGTATTCTTAATAGTGCTTCTACATCTGCATTGCTAGTTTTTTGGGGTTTTAGGCTGGGTTTCTGTATAAGCACTTTGTGACATCTGCTGATGTAAAAAGGGCTTTATAAATACATTTTATTGATTTGATTGATACTGTATTATTTTCTTTCGGAGAGTGTGATATCACTGTTTTGTAGATGGCTGGTGTGTAAATCCATTCACTGTCTTGTCAACTGTGTGTGTGTGTGTGTGTGTGTGTGTGTGTGTGTGTGTGTGTGTGTGTGTGTGTGTGTGTGTGTGTGTGTGTGTGTGTGTGTGTGTGTGTGTGTGTGTGTGTGTGTGTGTGTGTGTGTGTGTGTGTGTGTGTATTCAGCACTACAGAACAGGCCTGTTTTTGAGACATCCCAGTGTCCTATAGGCTACACTACAAAGGGCCGTAGAAACCCAATAAGAGACAGCAGGCTGACTTCCACTGACCACACTGAGCTGATGGCTATTAGTTCTCTGTGTAGAGCTAAAGGTATTCTCACTGTACTTAAGTAACAGTCACATGAATAGAAACTGAACTTTTACATATGTAGCCCACGCTTCAGGGGGATCCTTACATGTTTAATGAAATGAGAAAAGACACCCAGGGGTTTCGTTTAGAACTCCCCAAACTCTGTTGAGGTTCTGGAATTACAACGGCTCTTCTGGAGTCTGGAATTTTTTGTTAGTTTTCCTCTGACTCTCTTGACAGAGTTGGACATGGTTGTATGTGTTGGCTAAGGCTTTTTGTTTGATTTGAAAATACAGCTTGTCATGTATTGCTGAAAGACTTTAAAATGTTGTACATTTCAGGAAAGTCCTCCGTCAACAGGTGGATCGAATTAAGATCCTACATCTGTATTGGGCAATGGTTGAACAATGAACTATATTTGAACTCACTAGCAGCTGCAAGTTCCAAATACATACTGCTGATGAATGTTGTAGATTATTCTAAGGTTGCTATGTACAGTATATCTTAGGTCAGCTAACAGTCAATAGCCTTCCACACTGAGAGTTTATTCTCTTTGTTTGTCAATATTATTCATTTCAATTTCAAGAGTAGAGGCTTCCAATTAGCCCTACTTACTGGACACAGATGCCATTTCAACTTCTAGTTTTGATTTACATTTGGTTGAGTTATCAACAAATGTAAATTCAAAGTGAAATCATGTCATTGCATGAAAACAATACGAAATTCCCTTACGTGTACCTGTGTGAGAATGCTGTTCATCGACTACAGCTCAGCATTTAACACCATAGTACCCTCCAAACTCGTCATTAAGCTCGTGATTCGTCATTAAGCTACATGATTCCATATGTGTTATTTCATAGTTTTGATGTCTTCACTAATATTCTACAATGTAGAAAATAGTACAAATAAAGAAAAACTCTGGAATGAGTAGGTGTGTCCAACCTTGTGACTTGTACTGTATATATATATATATATATATATATATATATATATATATATATATATATATATATATATATATATATATATTTCATTGTTTTGTACATGCAGGGCTTCAGGTGAGATTGTTCTTTACAGAGTCAAGTATATTTGTCCAGGCCTCAATTGTTCCTTGACTAGCACCATTAATTCTCTCTGTCGATACATCTAATGGTTTAACTTCTAATAGTAAATGTATCTACTGGTTAAATGGGAGAGGGTTAATAGCAGCACTGCCTGCCAGCAGTAATCTTCTCTGATTGATTGAGAGATTCAAGGGGCTGTTATTGTTATGTAACATAATAGATGAAAAGCTTTGAATATTTAAATGAATTTTGTAACTTTGCCCCAGAAGCATTTAACTGCAGTGCACTCCCACATAATATGAAGGAATGTGTCTAACTGATTTAGGGGACACAGTGAACCGTTTGGAGTTGGGGCCAATTTAATCGTAAAACGTCAAATGTATAAATTGATGGTTTGGGATGCTAAGGTCATATTTTTCCATATTCTGTTCCAGTTAAAGCAAGGTTCAGATTCAATTATATCTGTGGACCACTCTTTTTTAATGGCTAGCTCAAAATATGAGTTTTCCGAAAGAGGTTTATATATTATGGTGATCAGTCTTTCAGGAGCCCAGATAGTTTATTTATAAATCCCATCATTGAATGTTTCAGTAATTGGGTGTCCCAAGGGACTTCATAGGCCAGCATAGCTGACCTAAATTGTAAATATAGAACAAAGGAGTTGCCTGGTAATGTGTTTGCATCTTTAAATCTTGGAATGTTCTCAAACCATTACTGTCCATGATATCGGTAAGGGTACGGATTCCACATCTGGATCATTGGGGTGATGCAAAAGGCCGGCCTCCAGATCGCAAGGCATTATTGTGAAATATTGGAGTATGGGCATACCATTTTGATTCCCAGTTACATTGTTTTTCAATTTTGCGGCAAATAGAAATTGTGTGAGCAATAATAGGACCAAAGCATAGTTTACGTTGTTTAAGGGACATATCAGTGAAGACCACCTCTTCCAGGGCAATAGCAGCCACCACCTTTCTGTATATACTCAGCCAGGGTATGTCTAAACCAATTTGATGCCTACCCTTCTCATGTGAAAAGGAAAAGTGAAGAAATAGGGCTACGTCCCAAATGGCACCCTATCTTTTAACCGTGGCCCATACATTAGGGCTTCGGTCAAAGTAGTGCATGTAGGGTACAGGGTGCCAGTTGGGTCTAAGTATAGGACCTGATGTAATTAAGAAAAGAGGAAACACAGAGCCCCTCTTCATGATTGAGGAAAGCAAACATTTATCCAGATTTTGTCAAGGCACGTCAGGGTTGAGCATCCAGAGCCTGATGTTGTCAGACATTTGGACAGCTGGCTCTGCTCTGGCTCTGCTCTGGCTCTGCTCTGGCCCTGCTCTGGCCCTACTCTGGCTCTGCTCTGGCTCTGCTCTGGCTCTGCTCTGGCTCTGCTCTGGCCCTGCTCTGGCCCTGCTCTGGCTCTGCTCTGGCTCTGGGGCTTCTGAGCTGAGGATGTGGCTAGATTAGAAAGGCCTGATTATATAACGCTAATTGCTGCTAGCTCAACACAGCTCTCACTGCCTCTCTGGACGAGAGAGGGTCTAAAGAGATGAGAAAGAGGGGGCGGGGGGGATATTTTGTTTTCCTTCTTATTCAGGGAAAATCCGTCATGTATTGTTCCACCATGTTTTCCTTGGTGCCTTAGATCCAGTGTAACATCAAACAGACCTCAGGAATGGAATGGTGGAATCAGAACTGTAAGACAGGAGAGAGTGTAGTTTGTTATGTCTCCACAGCCTTTCTAGTCACATCTGAAACAGGGTCGACCTTGAGGTTTTTCCGGGATAGAAGAGAACGTGTTCTCCTGTGAGGGTGTCCAGTTCTTCAGTTTGTTAATGTTGAACTGATTCTCTTCCGCTCTCTTCCCCGTTGTGTGCCTTTGTTTTGGTTGACACATTCTCAAGGCTGTGTGATCGTTGGCAGAGTAGTGAGGTATTCCTTTACAAATCTGCATTTGTTAAACACTTAAACACTTCCATGATATCTGGGAAATGCAGTCATTTCTTGTTAGATATTTGCTTGTGAAATCCATGGGAAAGGGAAAGGGCTTGGCCTATTTGCACATTACAAGGACATTTGTTTCTAAATAACTCATAGTATAAGTATAAGTCTATTTACTCTGGGTGCTACCACACCTATAAACTCATATTGGAAGTTTATAAGAAATCAAGCCTATATTTCAAGGTTCAGAGATCAGCTTGAGTCTGCATCACCAGGCAGGCGATGCTTTAGCAATGACGCTAGCTAATGCATTGTGTTATGCCCCGCTCATAATGCAAAGTACAGCCGCCGATGGACACACACACACACACACACACACACACACACACACACACACACACACACACACACACACACACACACACACACACACACACACACACACACACACACACACACACACACACACACAAAATAAGCTGAATTTGTTTGCCTTGCAGATGTTTAATGGGGATATTAAAAGCAGAGAAAACAAATATTTGATCCTGCTATGAATTCAATAAAGAAAATGTGCTTAGTTTGTCTCAAGGAGTCAGAGTTCCTACAGGTTGCTAAAACATCTCATGAAATGTAATTAATCATATGGGCCATGTTGCTGACTTTGTAAAACCAACGTGCTCCAGATACAACATTTGCAGCCTGCCAAGCTTTTGGTCTTTTCTGGCTTTCACTGGTGATTGTCTTGAGGAAAGTGGAAGAACGGACAGTCTTAAGGTTGCTGGTAAACTTCTTAATAATGTCTAAAATATCTATTTTGGGTTAAGCCGGAAAAGTTCACTGTACAAACTTTATTGAGTCATTTTTAGAAATCTGATCAGCATGGATAAGGTTTCTCCTTAGAGAATTACATGACTACACAGTTTGCATTGTCAGACATGGTTATCATTGCTGTCTTCTGTATGATCAGAGTTACCCACAGAGATAGAGTCATACAGGAAGTACTTAAAGGGATATTGCGAGATTTTGAGATTTCAGTTTTTTTTCTACTTACCCAGAGTCAGATACCATTTTGATGTCTCTGCGTGCAGTTTGGAGATGATTGAAGTTAGCATATTGTAAGTTTATCGTAATTGCTGGTAGTCTCCCAGTACAATAGCCAGCTCCCCCTTCAAAAGCAGGGAAATAGAGCTTATAACTACTCGAAAGCTGGGTGGTTGGTCATTTATAGTTTTACAAAGCTATACATAGTAATCCATCCTTATACATTTGTTAATTTGACTGATAATCATAAGAATCAAGATTCAATCCCCTTCCTCGTTCTGTCCAGTTGTCGAGATCGCACCGTTGTATCTGTCTCATTATGGTGTCTGTGAGTGCACGGGCAGTGCCATTGAGACAGATACAATGTTGTGATCTCTATACATCTCTATGTAAGATAATTGCATCAGAGAATTGATTAGATAACATCTTCAGATATCAGACAGCACCCACTGGGCACAACTGGTTGAATCAACATTGTTTCAATGTAATTTGTCAACATATTGTGACATGGAATCTATTTGGAAAATACATTGGATTTAAAAAAAAGTTATCAACGTAAACTGTTGTTTTGAGCTTGAAATTTCAACCAGAGGATCATGTCATCGTGGTAACCAAATTTCAACATAGACAAACCAACATCCAGATTATTTATATCCACTATCAGATTAAAAAAATAGTCTGTGCAGGACCTCCAGCTAGAGAATTGATCTATGTACAGCTACCCTTTGGTCTCCCAATCCAAGGTTTTAACCAAACCCAGCCCTGCTTAACTATGATATTTTTCAATGACTATTGCCAGTGTGCTATCGTGAGAATGATTCACCTTTGCTATTGAAGTCATTCCAGAGGGTAGGCTTAACAGGGCAAATTAAATGTGGCCGTTCTCAATCAGCAACTATGATATTTAGGTCTATATAACATTTGCAAAGTCATCAACAGCAATTGTTAGAATTCAACCCAGAATTCAACTAAATAATAGACAATACAATAGACCTAGGATTTGAAGCTATGGTTGATTTCAAATGTAATAATATTAAGTGATATTGAATTGTATTTGGTTGTCAACGCAACCAAACATCAACATTTGAAGGAGATGTATCTTCTGCTTGGATAGTTCCATCTGTGCCACTGATTTAGTCTGGCTTTAATTCCAGTTTGTCTACAAATTTAAAATGTGTATGTTGGATTCACGTTTCCATCTCCACCAAAAATCTAAGTTAAAGAATTGGGCAAATTCAAGTCAAACTTTATTTAAAGTGCATCAACGTCTCCAACTCAACCAAAAATAAAATTTAAATAATCAAATTAAGCCAGTGGCTCAAATTGAACTATCCAAGCAGTAGATACATCTCCTTTAAATGTTGATGTTTGGCTGAGTAACACATCCATGGCCACCTTTGGAGGTTACTGTAACTATACATTTCTTCTTACGTAACCATAAAAAGCGTGCATCTTCACGATAGCATGCAGAGGTCATCGCAGGTCTGTGGAGATCATCACAATTTCTGTAAAAAATCTGCGCAGAATCTCTAACGGCAGTGATCACTTGCAACATGCACTTTTAATGTAATCTCAACTATTACTGTAGATGAAGTACAGTGATATCACAGTAATCTGTTGTATAAATAAACAAAATATCTGACATTGTATTCCCATTTGAATTTTGCTGTGATTTTAAATGGTTGAATGCGCTTTGATAGACATTTGAGTGAAACTAAACCAAAAATCAGATGTTGTTTTTTCATTGGAATTTGGTTGTGCTTTTAGATGGTTGAAGTCACAGTGATAACACATTGGAAATTCAACTAACCTTTGGTTGTCTTTTTAAGTGGGTGAATATAGGTTGTAATCTCATTGATCAACGTCTCAACCAAATTATTATCCAATTATCCACATTGAAATGATGTAGTGTACCCAGTGGGCAGCTTTCACAGTCACAATGAACCTATCAGCATCGCATATGGCCGCCATGAGGCATTGGCGAGACAACAACAGCACACGACACAATACACTGAGACTCATGAGGTAAACCAGAGTATTTTCAATGTGCTGTTTTCCCCAATGTTTGCTAGGATTCAGGAATGCTATGTTGATTCCTATTCAATTTGGTGCATACTTGAAGCCCTGGGTTACATTCAAGAGGACAAATTGTTCTCAGCAGTCATCTTCTAACATGATGTTTTATCAACTTATTATGGCTTCTCTGGACATAACTCCCCATATCCCTTTCAGAATGAACCTTATGTTATGGCTAGTCTCTCGTGACAGACGAGCTGGCCAGGCCAGCGCACACACAATATTTGGTTCTGGGTGCCGAGATTATATGATAATTAACTTTTATTTATATGAGCAACTTGTACACTCAACTGAAATCAGTTTGCAAGGGTTAGGCTAAAGGTTCTGAAACTGTAACAATTGACATTGACATGCTGACAGACACACACATCCATAAATGACCCATTTACACACAGTAAACATCCATAACATAGCATTCAAGTCTTACATCAATCAACTGTCATGACGCTAACATGTTTTGTACTCTGGCAGGACACTCGGTCAGGGCTCTGGATTCCAGACGGACTTCAAATTCACTGTTGATTTACCCCACGGGAAATTCCTTCTCAGATCAATCCCAAAGGCTCAGATAAGGACAAATGTATGCTTTGGAGGAAAAAATAGTATCTCGTAACAGATGATGAGAACCAATGTGTGCTTTGGAGGAAAAATAGTATCTCGTAACAGATGATGAGAACCAATGTGTGCTTTGGAGGAAAAATAGTATCTCGTAACAGATGATGAGAACCAATGTGTGCTTTGGAGGAAAAATAGTATCTCGTAACAGATGTTAATATCCTAAATAGAGTAGCTGGCCACTAAGTCTCTTAGTTCTTCTTTTAAACATATTTTTTGTGTGCTTTGTGTTATTTAGATAGGACAGTGAAGAGGAGACAGGAAAGATAGCAGTAGTTCAGAAGGGCAGTGGTTCAGATTCAAACTCATGCCAGCACTTCTCAAATCTCTCCTCTGGGACCCCCAGATGTTTCACAATTTAGTTGTAGCCCTGAAGTAACTCACGTGATTCACCTAGTCAAGGGCATGTTGATAAGTTGAAAAGTTTAATCAGGTGTGCTAGCTCCAGAATAGATCAAATACATGGAAAGTCTGGGGGTCCCTGAGGAGAAGTTTGAGAATGTAGCGTTATGACTATAACTACTGTTCCCTGAAGGAGGGAAACAAGGTACAACATACAATGGGGAGTCTCACTCTCTCGACATTGGTTGACGTATATACAATTGCACCTGACAAGGCCAATGAAATCCGCACCTCGCTGGAAGACCCGCCTAGTGACTTTCCCCTGTCTCAGCTGTAAGCACCCTGTGGGCTACACTGGGAAAAGTGACATCCAAGTGAAAAAACCTTACAAAGTGTGTGGTGATGCCCAACTCGCCGCAGCACAAATATCTCCTATAGTCAACCCTTTAAACAATGGCCAAAATGCTGCCAGCCCCCTGGTGGAGTGGGTGCGTACTCCACTAGGTAACCCTTGTCCCTTGCTGTTTTATGGCAGGAGATAGCCTCCACAATCCAGTGGGAGAGACACTGCTCAAAGAGTGCCCTGCAGCTGAGCTGGATTAGCAAAACAGACAATAAGCTGGTCACACAATCGGATATCCCAGGTTGTTCAATGTATGTGTGTAGAGCTTGCACCAGACACAGGGCATGTAACCTCTGTTGCTCTTCAGAAGCAAATGGAGGAGGCAAAAAGGGAAACACCTCAAAAGCTAAGGACTTGTAGGGCATGGCCATTACTTTTGAGGCAAAGGCCGCATTTGGACACAAAGTCACCTTAGAGTCGACCGGGGCGAACTGAGTACAGGAAGGGTGTACACCTTTCAGGAACTGCAACACCAGTGGGTGAGCCCCTGGTGAGGCTCAGTCAATTCCCACATTCTGAGATAGCGGCCATATATACTTTTAAAGTGGAGAATGCTTTTAAAGCTCCTGTAGAAACATAAGTATTTCCCAGAGCACTGAAAATGAACCAGCCCTTTATCTTGGCACCAGAGCTTAAACACTTGCCACTTATACTCATACAGCCCTCTCATGGAGGGAGCACTTACTGACTGAATGGTAGCAATAACATTCAGAGGTAAACCTATAGCCATCAGATCAGCCCTCTCAGGGGCCAGTTCCATAGTAACCAAATCTCCGGCCTCGCGTGCCAAACCTACCCGTGCGTCTGGAATAACAGATCCCTGCGCTGCCAGGAGTTGCCATGGGTCCCCGCCTAAAAGGCGAACAATAACAATCTCCATGATCCAAGGCTGCCTGAGCCAGGGAGCCAGGGAGCCACAAGTATCAATGATAAACCTTCCCGACGCACCCTCTCCAATGTGGGCTGAATCAGAACCACTGGCGGAAACGTGTAAAGGAGGATCTAAGGCCACTGGTGTGCCAGAGCGCCCGTTCCCAACAGGTCACTCGGATCCCTCATCGTTTTCTCGTGATGCTTAAAGATCTACGTCGGCCCTGCCGAACATTTCCCATAGTATGTTGACTGACTGAAAGAAAATGTAACGTTATGACTATAACTACTGTTCCCTGAAGAAGGGAAATGAGGTACAACACCTGTTTGGCCCAGCACCGCCTGTTCCTGGGCTCGGTGAAGAGTGGTATTAAATTAAAGGAATGAATCTGATCCTCACGTTTATCACCTGTGGAAGGCGGGACTTCCAGTGAGGTGTGGATTTCATTGGCCCTGTCAGGCGTGATTGTACATCCTTCAACCGAAGAAGCGAAAGTGCAACTCCTCTGTAATATGTTGTACCGAAGTTGACTGACTGAAAGGGAACCACTAGCCTAGGCTATATATGTGTGCTGGGGTTCGCAGAACTAAGTGTTGCACCATCCAGGCCACTACATATCATAGTCCTCATCCAAATCCATATGGCTAAGGCTGTGGTTGGGGATCACACAGACAGATTTGCTCTTCTTCTTGCGGTTCTTCTTCTGCTGTGCTGGGTCATAATCCCCGACCAGAGAGAGGTAAGAGGCCATGCTGTTTCTGACACCGTAGCTCACCATGTCATTCCTGTTCTCCTGACCCTGCGCAGCCCCTGCGCTGATCAGATCTTTCCTGTTGATTGGTTCATATATATAGAGAGAGGGGTGATTAGAACATGTTTGAGCCAATCACGCAGAGTCCCATCTTCCCAGTTTTCCCACAAGCCATGTTTTCCATTGGCCAAAAAGCATGACTACAATTTGATTGCAGAGATATGAGAGCTGCAACGAATGATACTAAACTATGGGTCGGTACCTGTCTATTTTCTTCCAGTCAAAGTTGTTGTGTCGCATCACTACAGGGGGTGGCTGAGAGGTGATGTCTATGGGGCTGATAGTCCCAGACAGACACGGGCCAGTGAGAACACAACACAGACCATCTGCAGAGTCTAGGGGATCAGAGATGGACTGGGTTAGACACAGACACATGCACATACACTGTATGTTATCAAAAACAAACACATACTGTATTCTCACAAGCACTCATGACATGAAGCGGTCAATTATGTACAACAGCAAACCAATCAGTTTTTTAGTTTTGCCTAACCCTACCACCACTCCCCTAATTGGAGTAAACTAACGGACAACAACACTTGGGCTTCTACTTCCAGCTTATACATACTATATACATTTTACGGACACAGTATATTGTACATTAGTTATCTTTTGCTTGTTTTTAGTCCCACCGTTCGGCTACCCTCAACCCCTCCCATCTATCTGTGAAGACCATTTCTATTTGCCATATATTTTCAACTGTGCTTTGAGGTTTCACAAAAGTTCTGAACCTATTTAGATTTTATGGACATAAACTCAGCAAAAAAATAAACGTCCTCTCCCTGTCAACTGCGTTTATTTTCAGCAAACTTAACAGGTGTAAATATTTGTATGAACATAACAAGATTGAGACATAAACTGAACAAGTTTCACAGACATGTGACTAACAGAAATTGAATAATGTGTCCCTGAACAAAGGGTGGGTCAAAATCAAAAGTAACAGTCAGTATCTGGTGTGGCCACCAGCTGCATTAACCTCTAACACCTCCCAAACCCGGATCCGGGAGCACCCCCATCAGTAGAAAAGCTACTAGCATAGCCTAGCATAGCGTCACAAGTAAATACTAGCATCTAAATATCATTAAATCACAAGTCCAAGACACCAGATGAAAGATACACATCTTGTGAATCCAGCCATCATTTCTGATTTTTAAAATCCAGCCACTAACCAAGAAACAACTTCATCAGATGACAGTCTGATAACATATTTATTGTATAGCATATGTTTTGTTAGAAAAATGTGCATATTTCAGGTATAAATCATAGTTTACCATTGCAGCCACCATCACAACTCTCACCAAAGCGACTAGAATAACTACAGAGAGCAACGTGTATTACCTAATTACTCATCATAAAACATTTCTTAAAAATACACAGCGTACAGCAATTGAAAGACACAGATCTTGTGAATCCAGACAATATTTCAGATTTTCTAAGTGTTTTACAGCGAAAACACAATATAGCGTTATATTAGCATACCACAATAGCAAACATCACAACAGCATTGATTCAAGCCAAACATAGCGATTACGTATAAACCACCAAAAGATATAAATTTTTTCACTAACCTTCTCAGAATTCTTCAGATGACAGTCCTATAACATCATATTACACAATGCATATAGAGTTTGTTCGAAAATGTGCATATTTAGCGGCACAAATCGTGGTTATACAATGAGAAAAGTAGCCAAGCTTCAAAGAAAATGTCAGGAGAAATCTTGGGAAAGGCACCTATTCTAATCGAAAACTATTCATAAACTTGACTAAAAAATACAAGTTGGACAGCAAATGAAAGATAAATTAGTTCTTAATGCAATCGCTGGGTTAGATTTTTAAAATTAACGTTACTGCGCAATACAGCGTGCGCTAAAGCGAGACCGCCCCATAATTCATGGCGGAATTATTATTTAACATTTGTCAACATAAGTACGAATTAACAGCATAAAGACTGCTTACTATTAGCTGAGCTTCCATCAGAATCTTGGGCAAGGTGTCCTTTCTCCAGAACAATCGTCTTTGGGTTGAAAGATGTCCTCTTGTCCGGTCGAAATAGCCGCTAATGTTAGCCACCAACTGGAGAGGTGTCCACCTCGTGAAAGCGCATGACAAAGAAATCCCAGAAAATCGCAATAAACTGCTATAAACTGCTATAAGTCGGTTTAAATTAACTACCTTATGATGTCTTTAACACCTATAACGAATAAAAACATGACCGGAGATATAGAACTACTAAAACGAAAGCGTTTGCAGGACGCCATTGTGATGTCTTCTTGCGCCAGGCGCACCGTTGAAAAGGACGGTACTTCCGTTCCACGGTCTTATATAAGGTCCCAGATTGCGCAATCCACTCCATTCAAATTCTCCCCGCTTACTGACATCTAGAGGAAGACGTATGCAGTGCATGTAGCCCGATGGCTTACATGGGGACTTATAAACTGACCTCAGAACAGGGACCTCGATTTCTGAAATCTCACTCCCTGACAGGAAATGTGCTGCAGAATGAGTTCTGTTTCACTCAGAGAAATAATTCAAACGGTTTTAGAAACTAGAGAGTGTTTTCTATCCAATAGTAATAATAATATGCATATTGTACGAGCAAGAATTGAGTACGAGGCAGTTTAATTTGGGAACTCATTTTTGCAAAGTCGAAATGGCGCCCCCATAGGCTCAAGAAGTTAAGTACTGTAGTGCATCTCCTCCTCATGGACTGCACCAGATTTGCCAGTTCTTGCTGTGAGATGTTACCCCACTCTTCCACCAAGGCACCTGCAAGTTCCCGGACATTTCTGGGGGGAATGGCCCTAGCCCTCACCCTCCGATCCAACAGGTCCCAGACGTGCTCAAGGGGATTGAGATCCGGGCTCTTAGCTGGCCATGGCAGAAGACTGACATTCCTGTCTTGCAGTTAATCACGCACAGAATGAGCAGTATGGCTGGTGGCATTGTCACGCTGGAGGGTCATGTCAGGATGAGCCTGCAGGAAGGGTACCACGTGATGGAGGAGGATGTCTTCCCTGTAACGCACAGCATTGAGATTGCCTGCAATGACACAAGCTCAGTCCGATGATGCTGTGACACACCGCCCAAGACCATTATGGACCCTCCACCTCCAAATCGATCCCGCTCCAGAGTACAGGTCTCGGTGTAACGGTCATTCCTTCGACGATAAACGTGAATCCGACCATCACCCCTGGTGAGACAAAATTGTGACTCGTCAGTGAACAACACTTTTTGCCAGTCCTGTCTGGTCTAGCGACGGTGGGTTTGTGCCCATAGGCGACATTGTTGCCGGTGATGTCTGGTGAGGACCTGCCTTACAACAGGTTTACAAGCCCTCAGTCCGGCCTCGCTCAGCCTATTGCGAACAGTCTGAGCACTGATGGAGGGATTGTGTGTTCCTGGTGTAACTCGAGCAGTTGTTGTTGCCATCCTGTACCTGTCCCGCAGATGTGATGTTCGGATGCACCAATCCTGAGCAGGTGTGGTTACACGTGGGTGCCACTGCGAGGATGATCAGCTGTCCATCCTGTCTCCCTGTAGCGCTGTCTTAGGCGTCTCACAGTACGGACATTGCAATTTATTGCCCTGGCCACATCTGCAGTCCTCATGCCTCCTTGCAACATGCCTAACACACGTTCATGCAGATGAGCAGGGACCCTGGGCATCTTTCTTTTGGTGTTTTCAGAGTCAGTAGAAAGGCCTCTTTAGTGTCCTAAGTTTTCATAACTGTGACCTTAATTGCCTACCGTCTGTAAGCTGTTAGTGTCTTAACGACGGTTCCACAGGTGCATATTCATTAATTGTTTATGTTTCATTGAACAAGCATGTGAAACAGTGTTTAAACCCTTTCCAATGAAGATCTGTAAAGTTTTGGGATTTTTCAGAATTTTATTTGAAAGACAGGGTCCTGATAAAGGGATGTTTCTTTTTTTGCTGAGTTTAGTATACATTAGTTATCTTGTTTTTTTGTTATTTTTAGTCCCAACCTTCAGCTCCCCTCCACCCCTCCCATCTATTTCCGATCTGATCAGTTTGTAAAGTGGCACAGCAACACAAATACAACAATCCATGGCTTCCCCAGAGTAAAATACAAGGAGCAAATTGGAGACACAAATGATAGTAATGAATAGCTAAAGGAGATCCTGGAAAAGATAGATAAAATGCTCTCAATGCACACCAAAACAACAAGAAACTGCTACAATCTGTTAAGACAGTAGATTTGTTTGAAAAGGGCTGGAGAGAATGGGTGTATGGATGCATAGGGTTGTCGTGACTCTCGCTCCTGGGTGAGGATCAAAGATAGCCAGCCCCCCCTCCCCCCTCTCTTTCCCACCAGAGAGGAAGGGGGGAACTTTTTTATTTTTCTCTCTTGCCTTTGCAGTATTGAGAATGGAATGTCTGAGTGTTACAACAGGGAGACACTTGGCCAAAACTTTAACATTAAAAGACTGGACATTGAAACAATATTTCAAACAATATTTCACTAACATAAAGAATGTGGGAAATGGTTGGTGGGGATCCAAACAATAATCATGTCATATCCGTTGTTGTTTTGTGACGTCATTAGGGATGGTATAACAAGATAACTGTAACTCTGCAAGTGTACACGTCCTAGTTATCGGATTTACATCTAAATGTTGTAAAACGTATATGATTAAATATGAAACAATTTGTGAGAAGATTAAATGTGATTTTAGCCTTCTAAATGAGATAATTGTTTTTCACATAAACTTTTGCCAAGTCAGTAACAATGCCCATGTGAGCACAGACATTGTGGCAATGTGATGGAACTGCCCTCTAAGATGAGTGCTTAAAAGGACTCGCTGAAGAATTAACATATCAGACCAGAGAACGCGGGGAAAATCCACACGTTAAAATGGTTGCAATTTAAATGCAGACCAGCGTGACTGACTGCGTGAGCTGAACATTACAAAATGGTTAAAAACTCTCAACGAGTGAAGACGAAAAACCTACACATTCAGTCTGAACCTGTATATGTAAAACAGTCTAGGAAACTCGACCGAAGCCGAGAAAAGAAGAACATTTCCCTATCACCACCGTGGGATATACCTTTGACGTATCTACTGTAACGAACAGGAGGAAGAACAGACCCCTCTCAACATCGTGCGTTATGTCTGATGTATCCACTCTAGCGAAAGCTCCTAGACAAAGAAAACTACAACTACAAAGGACATTGTGACCTCTAGTGGACAACCAGAGACTTACACAACCAGTCTTACATCCCTCAACTTCCTATAGAACATTGAGTTCAGAGAGAGATGACAGACAAAGACATCTAAGCGTAAATATGTGTTGTTTTTCTAAATCCGAATGGGCAGTTAGGGTGCTAAATATCTATATTTATGGTGAGCATATTATTCAACTGTATGTACGACAGTTGAATTCCTTTGTCTCTCCATTTCCCTATCTTTCTGAACCCTCCATCTTGTGTAACATATCGATTTAGTCCACTAGGGACTTTTCATTGCATTATGTTAGTAATCAACGTATACTGTGTGTGTATGTGTTTATGTATATCAGTGTGATTATTTAGTTCGTAAATTAAATAATTAAGCCCATTTGTGTATTGCTGATTCATACGTTAGGTTAGGTTTTGTGTAGATAGCCAAGAATTTTGTGACATTCAGAATGAGACTGATGAGGTAATGACTAACAATTGACTGTGATTGAAGTAAGAGATATTTATATCTTTAGAGTTTAAATCGGGAGATAGTAACTCGTTAACTTCTTATGGCTGGGGGGGGCAGTATTGAGTAGCTTGGATGAATAAGGTGCCCAGAGTAAACTGCCTGCTACTCAGGCCCAGAAGCTAAGATATGCATATTATTAGTATTTTGGATAGAAAACACTCTGAAGTTTCTAAAACTGTTTGAATGATGTCTGTGAGTATAACAGAACTCATATGGCATACAAAAACCTGAGAAAAAATCCAACCAGGAAGTGGGAAATCTGAGGTTTGTAAGTTTTCAAGTCTTTGCCTATCCAAGATACAGTGTAAATTTGGTCCGATTGCACTTCTTAAGGCTTCCATTGGATGTCAACAGTCTTTAGAACTGTTTGACTAAGGGGTCTTGCAGAATGCCGTGAGCTAAGTCACGCGTGCGGCCGTGAGAGCGAGCCGCGTTCCCTTTCATTTCTAAAGACAAAGGAATTGTTCGGTTGGAATATTAGTGAAGATTTATGATAAAAACATCCTAAAGACTGATTCTATACATCGTTTGACATGTTTCTACAAACTGTAATGGAACTGTTTTGACTTTTCATCTGGACTAAGTGCCTGCGCCTTGTAAATTTTGATTTGTGAACTAAACGCGCGACCAAAAAGGAGGTATTTGGACATAAATGATGGACTTTATCGAACAAAACAAACATTTATTGTGGAACTGGGATTCCTGGGAGTGCATTCCGATGAAGATCATCAAAGGTAAGTGAATATTTATAATGCTATTTCTGACTTCTGTTGACTCCACAACATGGCGGGTATCTGTATGGCTTGTTTTGGTGGCTGAGCGCTGTACTCAGATTATTCCATGGTGTGCTTTCGCTGTAAAGTTCTTTTGAAATCTGACACAGTGGTTGCATTAACTTCTAGTTCCTCCCAAACCCGGATCCGGGAGCACCCCCACCAGTAAAAAAGCTGACTAGCATAGCCTAGCATAGCGTCACAAGTAAATACTAGCATCTAAATATCATTAAATCACAAGTCCAAGACACCAGATGAAAGATACACTTCTTGTGAATCTAGCCACCATTTCTGATTTTTAAAATGTTTTACAGGGAAGACACAATATGTAAATCTATTAGCTAACCATGTTAGCAAAAGACACCATTTTTCTTACTCCACTATTTTTTCACTCCACCAGTAGCTATCACCAATTCGACCAAATAAAGATATAAATAGCCACTAACCGAGAAAAAACTTCATCAGATGACAGTCTGATAACATATTTATTGTATAGCATATGTTTTGTTAGAAAAATGTGCATATTTCAGGTATAAATCATAGTTTACAATTGCAGCCCCCATCACAACTCTCACTAAAATGACTAGAATAACTACAGAGACCATCGTGTATTACCTAATTACTCATCATAAAACATTTCTTAAAAATACACAGCGTACAGCAATTGAAAGACACAGATCTTGTGAATCAAGACAATATTTCAGATTTTCTAAGTGTTTTACAGCGAAAACACAATATATCGTTATATTAGCTTACCACAATAGCAAACCAGACAACAGCATTGATTCCAGCCAAACACAGCGATAACGTATTCACCACCAAAATAAATTAATTTTTCACTAACCTTCTCAGAATTCTTCAGATGACAGTCCTGTAACATCATATTACACAATCCATATAGGTTTTGTTCGAAAATGTGAATATTTAGCAGCACAAATCGTGGTTATACAATGTGATCAGTGGCAACAGGTCATGCATTCTGGCCGGCGCCATCTTGGAAAGGCACCTAATCTAATCAATAAATAATCGTAAACTTGACAAAAAAATACAGGTTGGACATCAAATGAAAGATGCATTAGTTATTAATGCAACCGCTGAGTTAGATTTTTAAAATTAACGTTACTAGACATACAGTGTGCGTTACAGCCAGACTAGTGCCGCAATAATGGCGGACAAATCCGTTTACATTTTTCCACATAAATACGGAATAACATCATAAATAGCTCTTACTTTTGGACGAGCTTCCATCAGAATCTTGGGCAAGTGGTCCGTTATCCAAAAGAATCGTTGCTTGGTTGTAAAACGTAGTCTTCAACTTCGGAATTAGCGGCTAACAATAGCTATGTGGCCACAGCATGCCCAAATCCTCAAAACGCAATACTAAGGAAATTCCGAAAATAGCAATATACTCGCATAAACTGATATAACTCGGTTTAAAATAACTTCGTTATGATGTTTCTAACACCTATATCGAATTAAATTACAGACAGATATATCTAAGGTCGATAACTGAGCGTTTCAAAATGCCATCCTGAGGTCTTGCTTTGCGCAATGACGAACGTCGAAAAGAGAGGTCCCCTCGTTCCTTGGCCTTTTATAAACTCTGAGAGCTACGTAGGAACTCCATTCCACTTCTCATTGGTTACTGACATCCAGGGGAAGGCGGGTGCAGTTCATGTCGACCCATAGGATACATACAGAGCTTTAAACTGATCTGAGAACAGAGCCTAATTTTCAGACCTTCGCAGTTCCTGTCATGGATTTCGCTGCAGAAAGAGTTCTGGTTCACCCACAGACATAATTCAAACGGTTTTAGAAACTAGAGATTGTTTTCTATCCAATAGTAATAATAATATGCATATTGTACGAGCAAGAATTGAGTACGAGGCAGTTTAATTTGGAGACCAATTTTCACTAAGTCGAAATAGCACCCCCTATATTCTCAAGAGGTTAAGGAGAAGTATATCTTTAATTCCATGCATAACACTTGTATTTTCATCAAAATTTATGATGAGTATTTTTGTAAATTGATGTGGCTCTGCAAAATCACCGGATGTTTTGGAAGCAAAACATTACTGAACATAAAGCGCCAATGTAAACTGAGATTTTTGGATATAAATATGAACTTTTTCGAACAAAACATACATGTATTGTGTAACATGAAGTCCTATGAGTGCCATCTGATGAAGATCATCAAAGGTTAGTGATTCATTTTATCTCTATTTCTGCTTTTTGTGACTCCTCTCTTTGGCTGGAAAAATGGCTGTGTTTTTCGATGACTAGGCACTGACCTAACATAATCGCATGGTAGGCTTTCGTCGTAAAGCCTTTTTGAAATCGGACACTGTGGTGGGATTTACAACAAGTGTATCTTTAAAATGGTGTATAATACTGTACTTGTATGTTTGAGGAATTTTAATTATGATATTTCTGTTGTTTGAATTTGGCGCCCTGCACTTTCACTGGCTGTTGTTAAATCGATCCCGTTAACGGGATTTCAGCTGTAAGAAGTTAAAGAACTTTTCCCGTGGTGCCCCAAGATTGATAATGAGTTAATTATTACATGACTAATTTAATCACGTAATAATTCAAAGTAGTTAATTAATTTGATAAAATAACTGTCTTCACATTAATGGTAGTCACGTCTTTACAGGGTATATGTTTGGTATTTTATTAGGATCCCCATTAGCTGTTGCAAAAGCAGCAGCTACTCTTCCTGGGGTCCACACAAAACATGAAATAGGACATAATACAGAACATTAATAGACAAAAACAGCTCAAACTATCTAGGTTGCATGTGAATGAAGGAGAATAGATGTATGATGGGTATAAATGTGTCTGAGAAAAGATGAGAGGTTGGGACAAACGTTGTTTGGGTGGACAAGGATGGGAGGGTTGGACAAGCTTGGCAAGGATGGGAGGGTTGGACAAACCTGGCTTGGGTGGGCCAGGATGGGAGGGTTGGACAAGCTTGGCTTGGGTGAGCAAGGATGGGAGGGTTGGACAAGCTTGGCTTGGCTGGGGGGTGTAAAGGGGGGAGAAAAAAATGTGAGGGGCTGTGGGAAAGGGACAAGCTTGGCTTGGGAAAGAGGGAAGGAAGGATTTATATTGAAATGTAATTGTATTTATTTTTGTGACTTGCAAACCTGCTGTAAAATGAATAAGAGTTCTGGCCAAATTAGGAGACGATGACAAGTCATTATTATTCCTTATTTGCCATTGTAGTTAAGATCCAACGGTGGTTATTGGCGAGAGTGGAGATGGGCTCTATCCGAGGGGTCGGGACGAGAAGTTGGGAGGGCAGTAAACACTTCCCTGGAGTATGTGTGGTGCCTCGACTCATTTCACTTTGGTCTCTCGGTGGACCCACTCTCCCCAAGTAGAGCCCCACCAGCCCCACTCTCAGTGGAGCCCCACTCTCGGTGGACCCACATTGGGGGGGGGGGGGGGGGGGCTATATGGAATTGTTACCAAGAATCATTTAGCTATTAGATTTAGAATTTTAAGACCCCTTGACAAATAGAATTTGGCATTACTGCTATTAGTCCCCCCCAAAAAACCTTAAGGAAGTTTGTTCTGAAGTGTCTGTCCTGTATCTGAGAGATGAAAGAAAGATCAGGAAACATACATGTACATGTATATACAGTACCAGTCAAATGTTTGGACACACCTACTCATTCAAGGGTTTTTCTTTATTTTTACTATTTTCTACATAGTTTCAACTATGAAATAACACATATGGAATCATGTAGTAACCAAAAAAGTGTTAAACAAATAAAAATTGTCACATCTTCTCCTGTTCCTCCCCTCCGGCGTACCTTCATAATTTCCTCCCCTTTATATGTCACTGTCTTATGTTCACTCACCAGTTGGTATTGTTCTTGTTTAACGGCGTGTTGCCTCATAGAATTATCTCGTTCCTGTTTTTGTTGTTTTATTCAACTTTTCACCTGCTTCCCAACTCAGCTTTGTTATTACAGAATACCAACTCAAACTATGGAAGCAGCAGGAAAATCGGATATCTTTTAGACGGTCGGCGAGCAAGGGTACCTTCTACGTCAACACCATGACCAGCTGGCTCAACTGGGGATGGCCATGGAAGAGGTTCTCCGCAGTTTGCAGCATCTCGAGGGACGTTGCAGACCAGCAGCGGAGGATACTCTAGAGCCAGTCTACCCAGCGAGCCAGCGAAACGGCTCATTCAGCAACCCGCTCAGGTCAGCGAAGCTCGTCTTTCCCTCCCAGAGAAATACGACGGTACACCATCCAAATGCCGTGGCTTCCTCCTTCAGTGCTCCCTCTATTTGTCACACCAGTTGGGAGCCCCCACCACCAGGAAGTCTAAGGTTGCCATGATTATTTCTCTGCTGACCAGGCGGGCATTGGAATGGGCTACGACCTGTGTGAGAAGGTCCAGACGGAACTGGCCTGTCGGGACAACAACCTTATCCTGGACGCGCTCATTGCGATGGCCATCCGCCTGGATAACCTTCAATGGGAGCGTTTGCATTCTCATCGCTTCTCTCCCTCCTTCTGCGAGTACTTGGGATCAGAGCCTGAACCCATGGAGGTAGGGGTCACACGCCATTCCACGGCAGAACGAGACAGATGGATACAGCTGGGGCTATGTCTGTGCTGTGGGCAAGGAGGGCACAAGCTCCAGCGGTGTCCGGTACATCAGAATCCGAGATCCACTAGAGCAGAGGGACGGTCACGTGATGTTTCATCCCCTGGATCAGGAGTGAGTATTCCAGATGCAACTCTTCCTGCTAGACTCTTTTTGGTTTCTATCCCTCTGGCTGACTGTCCCTCATGTACTGTGTCTACAGCTTTAGTGGATTCCGGCGCCGCGTGGAACTTTATGGATCAGACCCTTGCCTCCTCCCTCAACATTACCATCTACCCGCTCTTCTCTCCTTTTCCAGTTCAAGATCTTGACTGTCGGCTATTATGATCTGGGACCATCACACACATTACTCAACCACTCACCCTCACCGTGGAGTCACCAGGAGAACATCCCCTTTTTCATCACCAATGCACCAGTTCACAAAATCATCCTCGGCCTCCCTTGGCTTCAACGCCATGACCATCTCATGGTCGAGGATGAGAATCAGACTGGTCACCTGAATGCCGGAAGACCTGCTTCCCTGTCCCATGTGGTTCATCGTCGGTTGAGAGTCCTGTGTTTGCCCTTCAGCCCAACATCCCGGAGGAATACCAGGACCTAAGGGAGGTATTCTCCAAGACCCGCGCTACTTGTCTCCCTCCTCATCGCCCTGGGACTGTGCCATCGACCTGTTTTCCGGTGCTACACCTCCGCGCAGACGCATCTACCCTCTGTCTGTGGCTGAGACCCGGGCCTTGGAGGATTACATTCAAGAGGCACTCCAACAGGGTTTCATCCTCATATGCACGTCTCCTGCGTCGGCTGGTTCCTTTTTCGTGGTCAAGAAGGATGGCGGATTACGCCCATGTATCGATTACCGAGGTCTCAATGACATCACCAAGAAGTATCGGTACCCTCTCCCGTTGGTGCCGTCAGCCATCGAGCAGCTCCGCGGGGCCCAGTTCTTCACCAAACTGGACTTGCGGAGTGCCTACAATCTCATCCGCATCCGGGAGGGGGAGGAGTGTAAGACGCCGTTCAGCATGATGTCTGGTCACTACGAGTACTTGGTTATGCCCTTTGGCTTAGCCAATGCTCCGTCATTGTTCCAGGCATTCGTCAACGAGGTGTTCAGGGACATGCTCGGACGTCAGGTGATTGTCTACATCAATGACATCCTGATCTTCTCACAAACCTTGAAGATCACATCACCCACGTTATAACAGTCCTGGAACGCCTCTTGGTCAATCAACAGTTTGTCAAGGCGGAGAAGTGGCAATTCCATCAGAAGGCTGTATCCTTCTTGGGTTACCAAATCAGCCCGCAGGGAGTGAGGATGGAGGACAAGAAGGTAGATGCGGTAAGGTCATGGCCAGTCCCAACCACCGTCAAGGGTTACAACGGTTTTTGGGGTTTGCCAAATTCTTCCCCCGTTTCATCAGGAACTTCAGTGCAATCGCCGCCCCTCTCACCTCCCTCATCAAGGTTGGGCCTCGTAGGTTGCTGTGTTCTCCAGCAGCCGAAGAGGCCTTTCGTCTCCTCAAGGGGCGTTTCACCTCCGCTCCCTTGCTAAACCACCCAGATCCCATGCTACCTTTTGTGGTTGAGGTAGACTCATCTGAGGTGGGCGTGGGGGCAGTTTTGTCACAAAGACAGGGTAACCCATTGAAATTGTATCCTTGTGCTTTTTCCTCCAAGAAACTGTCCTCAGCAGAGAAATTGGCAATCGAGAGCTCCTGGCAGTGAAGTTGGAATTAAAGGAGTGGAGACATTAACTGGAGGGCGCCAAGGAACCATTTGTCATCCTCACCGACCATCAGAACCTAGCGTACATACGGACAGCGAGGAGACCAGTGGTTTGGGATGTCGATGTGGACATCCGCCAGGCTCTGGAGAGGGAGCCTGCACCCCGGAATTGTCCTCCCGAGTGCATCTACATTCCCACGGAGATAAGGGATCGGCTGCTGACCTGGGCACACACAGCTGTCGTCACTTGATTTCCAGGTATTTCTCGCACCCATCCACTACATCGCTGAGAAGTACTTGTGGCCCACCTTGGTGCAGGATGTCACTCGGTATGTCAACTCCTGTTCCATATGTGCTCAAACCAAGTCCCCCCGGAATGCTCCAGCAAGGAAGCTCCTCCGACCGTCACTTCTGGGTATCGGCCTCACTCCAACGGGTAGGTGGAGATAATGAACCAGTAGCTGGGGAGGTTCCTGAGGAGTCACTGTCAGGACCGGCAGGGTGAGTGGGCACGCTTCCTTCCCTGGACAGAGTACGCCCAGAACTCCCTACTTCACTCCTCCACTGAGTTGACCCACTTCCAGTGTGTTTTAGGTTTCCAGCTGGCCCCCGGGCCAGATCGCAGCTCCTACGGTAGATGAGTGGTTCCGGTGTGTTGAGGAGGTGTGGAGCGACGCGCACGTGAGACTCCAGCGCGCCGTCCATCGTCTGACGGAACAGGCAGACTGCCACTGCAGTGAGACCCCTGTGTTCCATTCTGGGGACCGCATCTGGCTCTCTACCAGGAACCTCCCACTCCGCATGCCCTGCAAGAAAGTCCCCGGTTTGTGGGGCCATTCAAGGTTCTCCGGAGGGTCAACGAGGTGACATACAGGTTACAACTACCCAGTCACTATCATATCTCACCCTCTTTTCATGTCTCCCTTCTCAGGCCAGTGGTTCCTGGTCCACTAGCTGATACTGTCCCCCATGACACACCTCCACCCCCCCCTGGACATCGAGGGGGGTCCGGCGTACGCTGTCAGCTCCCTACTGGACTCCCGACGTCATAGGGGTCGGCTCCAGTATCTGGTGGACTGGGAGGGGTATGGCCCAGAGGAGCGGTGTTGGGTTCCATTGGAGGACACTCTGGACCCCAGCATCCGTGATTTCCACCTTTGCCACCCGGACCGACCCACTCCTCGTAACAAATGTATGCTTAATCCAGTATAAACTAATGTATAGAATTTATTATACAAAATTAAAACAATTCTACAGCACAATGGCAGAGTGTAAAACAATGCAAGCAATGCTTTCTTGGAATGCTATGAAGTCTGGAAGTTGTGGGAGGAGTTAGAAAGTTGGCTGTCAGAAGTATTCCAATGTAAACTTACTTTTAAACCATCTATCTGCATATTTCAAGACATGACATATGAGGGTGTGGTGAGAGAACCAATGGGGTGGACCATACTTTAATCGTCAATGATTTCGAAAAAAATCTCTACTCAAAAACTGGAAATCAAATGATCCTTCATCACTACGACAGTGGATGAATCAAATGTATTGCTATTTATTATTATTATTATTTAAATATTGAATATTGAGTGTGGGCTACAGAAGAAAATAGAACAATGCAATTTGAGGCCATATGGCATAGAGTGCAACAAGCACTGGAATGTTCCAGGGGAAATGTGTGTGTGTTTGTTTGTTGTCTTTTGTATGGTTATTGTTTGAGAAAATAAATAAAAGTAAAACAGTGTGACAGTCAATATGAAAGACCTAGTCTCAGTACAAATATGTTAAAATGGTCATCAACAACAGCATTACTTCCTGTTTTGTTCTTAGTGTGTGTACTCTCAGAGCTAGGCCAACGCACAGTGGAAAGATGGCAAGCATCTGATAAGAACAAAGCTATTTAAAAATTATTGAGGTTATTTTCAGTGTGTGTGTGTGTCTGTCTTGGACTCACCAGAGTAGTGGTTTACCATCTCTTCCAAGCACTGGAAAGTAAGACGAGGAGAGATATAGTACCAGCTGTTCTCCAGGCGAAAGATTTTATAGTGCTGGATGGATCTGTGCTTCACAGACATGGAGTAGACACCTGCAAATATAATATAACATAAAAGGCATTAGGTATAGGCCTAGATAGATCTTAATAGATACCCATCTCCTATCATCCTACTGACATTCAGTTTAATAACCCCCTTGAGTTGATGTCTGCACCCGGAAAATTATATTAGCATAAAACATAAAAAAACCTGTCTGTTCAATCCTCCACCAATGGCGGCCTTCTACATCTGAAGTGGAAGGTGGCTGAGCTACAGTGATGTTTGTTAGAACATGAGACATCCAGAAAATTGGTCTTCTCACTAAAACGTTTGTAGTGTCCGAATGGTTTACCTACAAACTAATAATAATTGGCACTCTATGATGGGAATAAAGATGAGACTCTCACGATGGTGTACTCTGTTTTGCTCTATGACCCTCACAAGACTTACTTGTCTGAAGGTAGCTATGTACCAGTTTACAAAATGAATGTAAGAACAGTGCCTTCATAAATTATTCACACCCCTTGACATTTTGTTGTGTTACAGTGTGAATTTAAAATGTGTTACATTTATATTTGTGTCACTGGCCTACACACAACACCCCATAATGTCAAAATGGAATTATGTTTTTAGAAATTTGTACAATGAATTACAAATTAAAAGATGAAATGTCTTGAGTCAATAAGTATTCAACCCCTTTGTTATGGCAAGCCTAAATTAGTTCAGGATTAAACATTTGCTAACCAAGTCACATAATAAGTTGCATGGACTGGAATAGTGAATAGTGTTTAACATGATTTTTGAAAGACCACCTCATCACTGTACCCCACACATACAATTATCTGTAAGGTCCCTCAGTTGAGCAGTGCATTTTATACACAGAGGCAAGGAGGTTTACCAAATCCCCACAAAGGGCACCTATTGGTAGATGCGTAAAAAAAACATTGAATGACATTGAATATCCCTTTTGAGCATGGTGAAGTTATTAATTACACTTTGGATGGTGTATCAATACGCCCAGTCACTACAAAGATATAGGCGTCCTTCCTAACTCAGTTGCCGGAGAGGAAGGAAACCGCTCAGGGATTTCACAATGAGGCCAAAGGGGACTTTAAAACAGTTACAGAGTTTAATGGCTGTGATAGGAGAAAGCAAACTGAGGATGGATAAACAACATTGTAGTTACTCCACAATACTAACCTAAATGACAGTGACAATGACAATCTATGTAATCCATTTGGAATTCAGGCTGTAACACAACATAATGTGGAATAAGTCATGGGGTCTGAATACTTCCAGAATGCACTGTATATGGAAGTAGTTCAGCGCCCCAAAAACGTTTTGGGCGACCCGACCGAATTCGCATAGTGAGTTATAGAGCTGTCATTCTTATTGATCTGTTCTACATGCGCTATTTCTATGCTTCCCTTATAAAGTTTTGTTTTTGAGTTTTTTTACTTTCGGTTTTGTACACCAGATTCAAACAGCTGACAATGCTATATTTTTGGTTATTGAAAATATATTTCACAGTGATTTGCATGGTTCAATGATTTTTTACATAAACTGAAATTAAGTAAACTATTATAATTTTAGCAACCAGGAAATGATTTATGCATGTTGCACCTTTAAATGTGGGTAATACATTTTTAAAATATAATTATATATCTATACACACAACCGTTCAAAAGTTTGTGGTCACTTAGAAATGTCCTTGTTTTTGAAAAAAAAGCTAATTTTTTGTCCATTAAAATAACATCAAATTGATCAGAAATACAGTGTAGACATTGTTAATGTTGTAAATGACTATTGTAGCTGGAAATGGCTGATTTTTAATGGAATATCTACATAGGCGTACAGAGGCCCATTATCAGCAACAGCTTTCTTTAAACTACCAACAATAACACTGGTTACATTGCTGGAACTCTTTAATATTGTAAATGACTATTGTAGCTGGAAACGGCTGATTTGTAATGGAATATCTACATAGGCGCAGAGAGGCCCATTATCAGCAACAATCACTCCTGTGTTCCAATGGCACGTTGTGTTAGCTAATCCAAGTTTATAATTTTAAAAGGCTAATTGATCATTAGAAAATCCTTTTGCAATTATGTTTGCACAGCTGAAAACTGTTGTACTAATTAAAGAAGCAATAAAACTGGCCTTCTTTAGACTAGTTGAGTATCTGGAGCATCAGCATTTGGGGGTTCGATTACAGGCTCAAAATGGCCAGAAACAAAGCACTTTCTTCTGAAACTTGTCAGTCTATTCTTGTTCTGAGAAATAAAGCCTATTCCATGCGAGAAATTGCCAAGAAACCGAAGATCTCGCACAACGCTGTGTACTACTCCCTTCACAGAACAGCGCAAACTGGCTCTAACCAGAATAGAAAGAAGAGTGGGAGGCCCCACTGACAACTGAGCAAGATGACAAGTACATTAGAGTGTCTAGTTTGAGAAACAGATGCCTCACAAGTCCTCAAATGGCATGTTGGCCTACTAGGCAGAGTTCCTCTGTCCAGGGTCTGTCTTCTTTTGCCCAACTTAATATTTTATTTTTATTGGCCAGTCTGAGATATGCTTTTTCTTTGCAACTCTGTCCAGAAGGAGTGATGGTTGCTGATAATGGGCCTTTGTACGCCTATGTAGATATTCCATTAAAAAATCTGCCATTTCCAGCTACAATAATCATTTACAACATTAACAAGGTCTACACTGTATTTCTGATCAATTTGATGTTATTTTAATGGACCAAAAATTTGCTTGTCTTTCAAAATCAAGGACATTTCTAAGTGACCCCAAACTTTTGAACAGTAGCGGATATATAGATATATACAGTTGAAGTCGGAAGTTTACATACACTTAGGTTGGAGTCATTAAAACTCGTTTTTCAACGACTCAACAAATTTCTTGTTAAGAAACGACAGTTTTGGCAAGTCGGTTAGGATATCTACTTTGTGCATGACACAAGCAATGTTTCCAACGATTGTTAACAGACAGATTTTTTCACATATAATTCCAGTGTGTCAGAAGTTTACATATACTACGTACGTTGACTGTGCTTTTAAGCAGCTTGGAAAATTCCAGAAAATTATGTCATGGCTTTAGAAGCTTCTGATTGGCTAATTGACATCATTAGAGTCAATTGGAGGTGTACCTGTGGATGTATTTCAAGGCCTACCTTCAAACTCAGTGCCTCTTTGCTTGACATCATGGGAAAATCAAAAGAAATCAGCCAAGACCTCAGAAAAAAATTGTAGACCTCCACAAGTCTGGTTCATCCTTGGGAGCAATTTCAAAATGCCTGAAGGTACCACGTTCATCTGTACAAACAATAGTACGCAAGTTTAAACACCATGTGACCACGCAGCCGTCATACCGCTCAGCCGTCATACTGCGAACCGCACTGTTGGTTAGAGCCTGTATGTAAGCATTTCACTGTTGTATTTGTCGCACGTGACAAACTTTGATTTGATTTGAAGGAGACGCATCTCCTGGAGATGAACGTACTTTGGTGCGAAAAGTGCAAATCAATCCCAGAACAACATCAAAGGACCTTGTGAAGATGCTGGAGGAAACAGGTACAAAAGTATATATATCCACAGTAAAACGAGTCCGATGTCAACATAATCTGAAAGGCCGCTCAGCAAGGAAAAAGCCACTGCTCCAAAACCGCCATAAAAAAGCCAGACTATGGTTTGCAACTGCACATGAGGACAAAGATTGTACTTTTTGGAGAATTTTCCTCTTGTCTAATGAAACAAATATAGAACTGTTTGGCCATAACAACCATCGTTGTGTTTGGAGGAAAAAGGGGGTGGCTTGCAAGCCGAATAACACCATCCCAACATTCCTGACATTTCACATTCTTAAAATAAAGTGGTGATCCTAACTAACCGAAGACAGGGAATTTTTACTATGATTAAATGTCAGGAATTGTGAAAAACTGAGTTTAAACGTATTTGGCTAAGGTGTATGTAAACTTACGACTTCAACTGTATATATATATATACACTGCTCAAAAAAATAAAGGGAACACTTAAACAACACAATGTAACTCCAAGTCAATCACACTTCTGTGAAATCAAACTGTCCACTTAGGAAGCAACACTGATTGACAATAAATTTCACATGCTGTTGTGCAAATGGAATAGACAAAAGGTGGAAATTATAGGCAATTAGCAAAACACCCCCAATAAAGGAGTGATTCTGCAGGTGGTGACCACAGACCACTTCTCAGTTCCTATACTTCCTGGCTGATGTTTTGCTCTCTTTTGAATGCTGGCGGTGCTCTCACTCTAGTGGTAGCATGAGACGGAGTCTACAACCCACACAAGTGGCTCAGGTAGTGCAGCTCATCCAGGATGGCACATCAATGCGAGCTGTGGCAAGAAGGTTTGCTGTGTCTGACAACGTAGTGTCCAGAGCATGGAGGCGCTACCAGGAGACAGGCCAGTACATCAGGAGACGTGGAGGAGGCCGTAGGAGGGCAACAACCCAGCAGCAGGACCGCTACCTCTGCCTTTATGCAAGGAGGAGCACTGCCAGAGCCCTGCAAAATGACCTCCAGCAGGCCACAAATGTGCATGTGTCTGCTCAAACGGTCAGAAACAGACTCCATGAGGGTGGTATGAGGGCCCGACGTCCACAGGTGGGGGTAGTGCTTACAGCCCAACACCGTGCAGGACGTTTGGCATTTGCCAGAGAACACCAAGATTGGCAAATTCGCCACTGGCGCCCTGTGCTCTTCACAGATGAAAGCAGGTTCACACTGAGCACATGAGCACATGTGACAGACGTGACAGAGTCTGGAGACGCCGTGGAGAACGTTCTGCTGCCTGCAACATCCTCCAGCATGACCGGTTTGGCGGTGGGTCAGTCATGGTGTGGGGTGGCATTTCTTTGTGGGGCCGCACAGCCCTCCATGTGCTCGCCAGAGGTAGCCTGACTGCCATTAGGTACCGAGATGAGATCCTCAGACCCCTTGTGAGACCATATGCTGACACATGCACATTTGTGGCCTGCTGGAGGTCATTTTGCAGGGCTCTGGCAGTGCTCCTCCTTGCACAAAGGCGGAGGTAGCGGTCCTGCTGCTGGGTTGTTGCCCTCCTACGGCCTCCTCCACGTCTCCTGATGTACTGACCTGTCTCCTGGTAGCGCCTCCATGCTCTGGACACTACGCTGACAGACACAGCAAACCTTCTTGCCACAGCTCGCATTGATGTGCCATCCTGGATGAGCTGCACTACCTGAGCCACTTGTGTGGGTTGTAGACTCCGTCTCATGCTACCACTAGAGTGAGAGCACCGCCAGCATTCAAAAGAGAGCAAAACATCAGCCAGGAAGCATAGGAACTGAGAAGTGGTCTGTGGTCACCACCTGCAGAATCACTCCTTTATTGGGGGTGTCTTGCTAATTGCCTATAATTTCCACCTTTTGTCTATTCCATTTGCACAACAGCATGTGAAATTTATTGTCAATCAGTGTTGCTTCCTAAGTGGACAGTTTGATTTCACAGAAGTGTGATTGACTTGGAGTTACATTGTGTTGTTTAAGTGTTCCCTTTATTTTTTTGAGCAGTGTATATATACAGTATATATATTTCAGATATAGGACAGAGATTTTAAAACAATCTTCCTTTTGAAAAAACATTTTTCTATCTGTTTTCCCGTGTATGAATCTGTTATTTAATGCGTTTCTATGGGCTAATAGCAGTAAGACCAAATTCAATGTTTCATCCAATACTTTGTATATATACACTGTATATTTGTTTTATACTTAGAGGCATCAAAAAAATCCCCACCCGGCTTAGACTCTTAAGGAATAACTTGGTAGGGCATTAAATGTTCATGCACTCACCTCTCTGCTGGGTGCTCTCTCTGATCATGAAGGAACCCACTCTGTTTTCAGGGAGACTAAGTAGTTCCTCTGCCTTCTGCCTCACTACTCCCTCAAACAGCCATCTTAAAACAACACACACACACACACACACACACACACACACACACACACACACACACACACACACACACACACACACACACACACACACACACACACACACACACACACACACACACACACACACACACACACACACACACACACACACACACGGGAACGGTATACATTATATCACTGTACAGAATCAAGTCAACACAGCCTTTAATTATGACAACACAGAACATAGTTTTAACATTGCTTACCCATGGTAGACTTTGGCAGTATGGTTGTTGGGGATGTAGTTCTCACTTCCTGATTGGACAGACCGGACTCTCCACCAGTTGCCTTCCCTGAAGAACACAGATTAAAGGAGAACTTCAATAGGTAACAGAAACTAAATCTGAAATTGTAGTTCCCCCTATTTGTATAAGTGTTAAGTGTTATGCATCAGATTTCCCCCAATGTGTTCATTCTTTGTTGTGTGCAAAATGTTATTGATTGTGTAGTGATGTTTTGTATTATTGCATGCTTAGTAGTTATACTTGTATGCAGAGCGTTCCATTTTGTTTTGGAAAGGACTGTGTCTGTCCTCTTTTGTTGTCACGGTATCTATATCTGTAACTCTGCATCTATCCATTTCTGCCCTAGGAAGCTTTTAGTACAGAGTAGGGTTGCAAAACTACCGGTAATTTACCAAAGTTACTGTAATCTATGGTAATTTATACTCAAATAACTTTACAAAAAATATATGCATACTGTATTCCTTTTTTATATATGTGTCCATGAGTTTCTAGTGGATAGATAGACCATATGGTTGAAATATCATAATTAATGATGAAAGCATCTAATCAACAATGGCATTTTTTAATAAACTCTGCAGCTTTTTTCACAATTGGCCTCAGTTTAGTGCCAAAACTTTTACAAGAAAGACATATTGACATCAACAAATAAATAAAGGATATTTCATGCTGAAACCTTCATATTAAACACCAATGGTATTCACTAAGTTGTAGGGTTTATATTTCGGGTAATGTTTTCCAGGTTTGTCATTCTATTTTGTGTTTCAAAATCATCTTATTTGATCATTTTATACATGTTACATGTGATAAGAGCACACAGAGGGCCAGAGAGAATTACAGACACCTGGCATCATCTAAATGACCCAAAAAGGCTACTAGAGGTCATGTGATGAAATTCTCCAAAGACCTTGAACGTTTCGAAAATTCTGGTATAACTGAAAGTTATAATATATATATATATATATATATATATATATATATATATATATATATATATATTATTCCCTCTAATATACCCTCCCTTTGCAACCCTAGTGCAGAGACTGTGGGTTTATAATTGTTCTAACAGACAGACAAAGTACTGACTCTACTTACTGAGACAAGACCCTCAGCTTCTCTCCCATCCTAAAGATCGGCTCACTGATGTCTGGAGAAGGATAGTCATGGAGAACGACAAGAGTCTCATCTTCTCCTGCTGAGTAACCGCCAATATTACACAATTAGATAGACGTTAACACAGAGACACAATTTGCCAGAAATATAGGAAATAATTGTCTCATTATAACTTCTAATTCAAATGAATTATATGAAACACTTGGACAAATGGGTAAACAGTATGTCATCTAAAAAGTCCTGAGTCATCTTTCAAAGCTGTGTGAACATATTATATATTGTAAAGCCTGAACACATTACAATATCAAAAACTGCAGTATCACAAAGAAACGGCAAATAACTGCTCAATATCTCAAAAAAGATTGAAGCCTTACCCTTTAATGCACTGTCATGGTAGTTTGAATTTGTTTTGTCCCCAGCTCCCAGTCCCCACATCACATTCCCCATAGCGGCACTCTAATGGGTCTGAGGACAGACGGACATACGGTATAGCTGGTCATCAAGCTAGTCATCAACACAAACTTCCGATAGCAGACAGAGAGTAATCTGGCTGGCCAGTGAAGGCCCCATCCAGCACCTGTGTCCCTGTGTCCCTGTCATGCATGTGTGCATGTTGTAACTTCCCTATTAACAGCCAGAGTGCTATCTCGACCAGGACACGCAGTCGACTGCAAAACCTGAGGTGTGGCTCTGAGCTCTTTCCATCCTACCCCCTTTCTAAATAATAAAAATACTGTATAACTCATGTTGCAAAATGTGTTAACTAATTGGAAGGTCCATTTGTGTGTACAGAAGTTGGCTATATTGTGTAGCCTATATGTTTTTTACCTCACCCATAACGCATAGTGAAAACTCCTGATTTTCCAAATGTTTTGTCGAATCCTGATTAAATTCAGCATTTTCAGGTTTCTATCTAGTATTCACTATATTCACATTATAGAGTAGTACACTGGAGTAGATGCTATATTAAAACTGTAGTGTCCAATTGTCACTCTGATGAACTAATAAGAGAACACAGGAAAGAGTGACACAGTGGAAACAATCAGAAGATAATATCTTGGTTAATTTGCATGATATGTCAGCAAATATTTATCATGCTGTGTGTCAATGCTATTTATAGTCAGAGTAAAAATGTTTATTTGACCAAATGTGACCAGCAAATCAAATCAAATCAAACGTTATATGTCACATGCGCCGAATACATGTGTAGACCTTACTGTGAAATGCTTACTTAACCAACAGCACAGTTCAAGAAAGAGATAAGAAAATATTTACTAAATAAACTAAAGTAAAAAATAATAAAAAGTAACACAATAGAATAACAATAACGAGGATATATACAGGGGATACCTGTACCGAGTCAATGTGCAGGGTTACAGGTTAGTCGAAGTAATTTGTGCATGTAGGTTGGGGTGAAGTGACTATTCATAGATAATATACAGCTTAGCAACAGTGTAAAAAAAATGGAGGGTGGGGGGGGGGTCAATGTAAATAGTCAGGTGGCCATTTTATTAATTGTTCAGCATTCTTATGGCTTGGAGGTAGAAGCTGTTAAGGAGCCTTTTGGTCCTAGACTTGGCACTCCGGTACCGCATTCTGTGCGGTCGCAGAGAAAACAGTCTATGACTTGGGTGACTGGGGTCTTTGACAATTTTTTGGGCTTTCCTCTGACACCGCCTGTTATATAGGTCCTGGATTGCAGGAAGCTTGGCCCCAGTGATGTACTGGGCCGTACACACTACCCTCTGTAGCTCTTTACGGTCAGATGCCGAGCAGTTGCCATACCAGACGGTGATGCAGTCGGTCAAGATGCTCTCTATGGTGCAGCTGTAGAACTTTCTGGAGATCTGGGGACCCATGCCAAATATTTTCAGTCTTCTGAGGGGGAAAAGGTGTTAGCGTGCCCTCTTCACGACTGTCTTGCTGTGTTTGGACCATGATAGTTCGTTGGTGATGTGGACACCAAGGAACTTGAAATTCTCGACCCGCCCAACTACAGCCCCGTTGATGTTAATAGGGGCCTGTTCGGCCCACCTTTTCCTGTAGTCCACGATCAGCTCCTTTGTCTTGTACACATTGAGGAAGAAGTTGTTGTCCTGGCACCGCACTGCCAGGTCTCGGACTTCCTCAGGCTGTCTCATCGTTGTCGGTGATCAGGCCTACCACTGTTGTGTCGTCAGCAAACTTAATGATGGTGATGGAGTCGTGTTTGGCCACGCAGTTGTGGGTGAACAGGGAGTACAGGAGGGGACTGAGCACACACCCCTGAGGGGCCCCTGTGTTGAGGATCAGCGTGGCAGATATGTTGTTGCCTACCCTTACCACCTGGGGGCGGCCCATCAGAAAGCCTAGGATCCAGTTGCAGAGGGAGGTGTTTCTTCCCAGGGTCCTTAGCTTAGTGATGAGCTTTGTGAGCACTATGGTGTTAAACACTGAGCTGTAGTCAATGAACAGCATTCTCACATAGGTTTTCCTTTTGTCCAGGTGGGAAAGGGCAATGTGGAGTGTGATTGAGATTGCGTCATCTGTGAATCTGTTGGGGCGGTATGCGAATTGGAGTGGGTCTAGGGTATCCGGGTGGATGCTCTTGATGTCATGACCAGCCTTTCAAAGCACTTCATGGGTACCGATGTGAGTGCCACAGGGTGGTAATCGTTTGGGCAGGTTACCTTTGCTTCCTTGGACACAGGGACTATGGTAGTCTGCTTGAAACATGTAGATATTACAGACTCGGTCAGGGAGAGGTTGAAAATGTCAGTGAAGACACTTACCAATTGGTCAGCGCATGGTTTGAGTACACGTCCTGGTAGTTTGTCTGGGCCCGTGGCTTTGTGAATGTTGACCTGTTTAAAGGTCTTGCTCACATCGGCTACCGAGAGCGTTATCACACAGTCGTCCAGAACAGCTGGTGCTCTCATGCATGCTTCAGTGTTGCTTGCCTCGAATCGAGCATGAAAGGCATTTAGCTCGTCTGGTAGGCTTGCATCACTGGGCAGCTCGCATCTGAGTTTCCCTTTGTAGTCCGTAACAGTTTTCAAGCCCTGCCACATCCGACGAGTGTCAGAGCCGGTGTAGTAGGATTCAATCTTAATCCTGTATTGGCACTTTGCTTGTTTGATGGTTCGTCTGATGGCATAGCGGGGTTTCTTATAAGCGTCCGGATTAGTGTTCCGCTCCTTGAAAGTGGGTGCTGAGGTGTATTTATGTCTGTAATAAAGCCCTTTTTATGTCTGTAATAAAACTCATTCTGATTGACTGAGCCTATGCCCTCCCAGGCCCACCCATGTCTGCTCTCCTGCCCAGTCGTGAAATCCATAGATTAGGGCCTAATGAATTTATTTCAATTGACTGATTTCATTCTAAGAACTGTAACTCAGTAAAATCTTTGAAATTGTTGCATTTTGCATTTATATATAGGCTTAGTACACTTTTACCAGACACATACTGCAATAAATGTATGACAGCCTCGAAAACTCACCTAGCTGCTGAGTCGTGTGGAGTCGTCAGACTTGGAGGGCCAGTAGCAGGGGATTCTAGTTGAGCATGGTCTTTGGCTCTGTGTGTTGAAGATCAGCCAGAGGAAGCATGCCAGCTACACTGTTACACTATTACTAATGACCGTCAGAGTTTCACAGTTCACACCCTCAACTGATGCATGCATAGTGAGGCGAGAGCACTTCCTCTGGCCAAACATATGAACACACACACACACGCGCACGCGCACACCCACGCACCCACGCACCCACACACGCACACGCACACGCACACGCACACACACACACACACACACACACACACACACACACACACACACACACACACACACACACACACACACACACACACACACACACACACACACTTCCTATGAAGAAATGAGGAAGGAGAAGAGACCCAAAACAAGAGACCAATGAGAATGCTAAAAGTACATACAGGTTTTAGCTTTTAGAAATTACAGAAAGAGCAAGGTTATTTCCATGCAAATATGTATGCTGTACGCATCACATACATAGATTACATTTCAACTACATAGATAGTAATTTCCTTACTATAATCGGTCAGTTACAGTTTTTTTATGTGGTGTTTTTTTCAAAACAATTGTATCACAGCCAGTCATTTTGTTTGTAGTCATTTTTTACCACATTGTTCCAAAATATATGTTTACTGTACAATATAATGAATACATTGGTTTAATCACCAAAACACAACACAATTATATCTTCTCAATTTAGTTATTTTTAACTACCAGTTAATCCAATAGCAGAAAATGTAAGATACAGTACATGTTTCAACATTGCCCTTTGAATGTAATATGGTATGGTACTGTAAGTACACTGTTTTCACATTAGGCAATACACTTGCACTACCCATAAAAATGTACTTTTGACTGAGTGGGCTCTCACAACTCCAACACCATCATTAAGTTTGCTGACGACACGGCGGTGGTAGGGCTGATCACCGACCACGATGAAACAGCTTATAGGGAGGAGGTCAGAGACCTGTCAGTGTGGTGCCAAAACCACAACCTCTTCCTCAACGTCAGTAAGTCAATAGAGCTGATCGTGGACTACAGGAAACAGAGGGCCGAGCACGCCCCATTCACATTGATGGGGTTGTGATGGAGTGGGTTGAGATCTTCACGTTCCTCGGTATCGACATCACTAAGGACCTATCATGGTCCATTCACACCAACACAGGTGTGAAGAGGACACGACAACACCTCTTCCCCCTCAGGAGGCTGAAAAGATTTGGCATGGGCCCTCAGATCCTCTAAAAGTTCTATGGCTGCACCATCAAGAGTATCTTGACTGGCTGCATAACCGATTGGTATGGCAACTGCTTGGCAGCCGACCGCAAGGCGCTACAAAGGGTAGTGTGTACGGCCCAGTACATCACTGTGGCCGAGCTCCCTGCCATCCAGGACCTCTATACCAGGCGGTGTCAGAGGAAGGCCCAAAGAATTGTCAAAGACTCCGGCCACCCAAGCCACAGACTGTTCTCTCTGTTACCGCACGGCATGCGGTACCAATGCATCAAGTCTGGAACCAACAGGACCATTAATTAAAACCTCTTAGCGCACAGATCCCTTTAGCGGGATCATTTTTGTCAACATCCGCTGAATTGCAGAGCGCCAAATTCAAATTAAATTACTAAAAATATTAAATTTCATGAAATCACAAGTGCAATATACCAAAACACAGCTTAGCTTGTTGTTAATCCACCTGTCGTGTCAGATTTTGAAAATATGCTTTACAGCGAAAGCAAACCAAGCGTTTGTGTGAGGACATCGATCAGTAGACAAAACATTACAAACAGCTAGCAGCAAAGTAGCTTGGTCACGAAAGTCAGAAAAGCAATCAAATTAATCGCTTACCTTTTATGATCTTCGGATGTTTGCACTCCCAATTACACAATAAATGTTTGTTTTGTTCGATAAAGATTATTTTTATATCCAAAAACCTCCATTTGGTTGGCGCGTTTTGTTGAGTAATCCACAGGCTCGTGCAGGTCATGACGGGCAGACAAAAATTCCAAATAGTATCCGTAAAGTTTGTAGAAACATGTCAAATGTTTTTAATAATCAATCCTCAGGTTGTTTTTAACATAAATAATTGATAATATTTCAACCGGACAGTAAACTATTCAACACAAGAGAGAAAGAAAATGTCGAGCTACCACTGTCGCGCACATGAACTAATTGAAGGACATCTGGCAGTCCACTGACGCGATGTGATAAATCTCGCTCATTTTTTCAGAATAAAAGCTTGAAACTATGTCTAAAGACTGTTCACACCCTGTGGAAGGTGGAATCTGGTTGATATCCCTTTAAATGGAGGAAAGGCAGGCAATGGAACAGGGACTTTTCAAAATAAGAGGCACTTCCTGGTTGGATTTCCTCAGGTTTTCGCCTGCAAAATCAGTTCTGTTATACTCACAGACAATATTTTGACAGCTTTTGGAAACTTTAGAGTGTTTTCTATCCTAATCTGCCAATTATATGCATATTCTAGTATCTGGACCTGAGAAATAGGCCGTTTACTTTGGGAACGTTATTTTTCCAAACATAAAAATACTGCACCCTAGCTTCAAGAGGTTTTAACAGCTTCTACCCCCAAGCCAACAGACTTCTACAAGATTGATAAATAGCTAATAAAATGGCTACCCGGTCTTCCTGCATCGGCCCTTTTTTGCACTAACTCTCTTGCACTGACTATGCACACACACTGAACTCTACCCACACACCAGTGGCGGTCGGTGACGTTTAAGATGAGGGAGGACGATTATTTTTGAGCATGGCCTTATTTCTATTACCACATATTCGAGGACAGTCATTCATATTCCATTCACCCAGCTCAATGTAACATTGCCAGGTTTAGGCTACTGTATGATACTAGAATTTTCCCTATACCTATAACCTAGCCTATGAAAGAAAGTTTACAATGTAGGTGCACAGGTCGAGAGAAATATTAGACTAATCAAGCAGTGCATTTGTAAATTCACTCTGGCTCTCTACTTCGATTTCAGAGCACTCTCGTCTGTGTGCCTTGAGTGCAGAATAACTGATAAATTTATGAATGCGCAACACCCGTTGAATTTGACTGGTGTCAGTAAACATTGGCAAAAAAAAATTATTACATTGTTGCTAGCTGCACATTTACAGTCACTAACGCTCTAGATAAAATGATAACAGCCTAACCAGCTCTGTTAGGGCGAGTAAAATGGTCAGAGTGAGGTTTGTGTCTGGAAGTAGCTAGCCAACTTTAGCCAGTTAGCTTTGGTGCTTTACTGCAGTTTTGAGGTCCAAACGCTTGGATCAACCCTACTGAAAGCGACACGCTCTAAATTTACGAACGGACAATCTGACAACGCTCTGAATTTACGAAACCTTCATATCATGACCACTAAGAGCTACACACAGCCTACATCATTGTCACATAATAGTCATTCACCATAGCTCTACTATAACTAACGCATTAGTAAACCCGCTACAATCATGCAGTACAGTGTACAGTCAGCAGCAAGCAGGTTAGCAGATACATTGGCGGGCCCTGGTGGAAATACATTTATAAATCCAAAAGCTTACCTTGACTTGGAAGAGTTCAAGTGTTTGATAGCCATAGTCAGCTAGCTAACATAGCATCCCTCTCTGTTTGAGCCTGGTGTTTGAGTAGGCTAAACTAGCTAGCTGCATTTGATGCTAGCTAAGTAAGTGAAAGTAAAAGTGAAAAATTATATACTTTGAAATAAAGCTAGCTCTCTCTCTTTTGCTTCTCCTTAATTTTGTAAGAAATATATTTGTTCAAAACTGTTCAACTATTGTCTTTCTCTCTTTGAGTCAACTACTCACCACATGTTATGCACTGCAGTGCTAGCTAGGGTGGAAGGAGGTGAGAACCATGAGCCTCCTAGGTTTTGTATTGAAGTTAATATACGCAGAGGAGGACAGAAGCTAGCTCCGGCTACACCATGGTGCTACCCTACAGAGTGCTGCTGAGGCTACTGTGTGTTTTAATGAATTATTTGGTGACGTGAATATATTTAGTATAGTTCTATGTAAAAATTATGTTTTTATTTTTATGAAATTCACTGAGGAGGATGGTCCTCCCCTTCCTCCTCTGAGGAGCCTCCACTGCCACACACTCACATATACAGTACATGGACTGACACCCCAACACACACACACACTCTACGTACGCCCACACAAACATAACATGCACACACATGCATACTGACGCCACACACCCACACTCGCATTTACCATATACGCTGCTGCTACTGTCTATTATCTATCCTGTTGCCAAATCACTTGACCCCTACCTTTATGTACAGTACATAGCTATCTCAATTACCTTGTACCCCTGCACGTCGACTCAGTTCTGGTACTCCCTATATATAGCCATGTTATTTTTATTCATTATTCACTGTTATTTTTTATTTTTATTTATTTAACTCTGCATTATTGAAAATGAACCCGTAAGTAAGCATTTCACTGTTAGTCTACACCTGTTGTCTATGACTTATGTGACAAGTACAATTTGATTAGATTTATTTTGGCCCTGTCTTGACTTCCTTTTTAGCTATTTTATGTTAGACCCTGCTTTCATTTGTTCTGTCTCTCTCTCTCCTTATCACGACTCAGGATATGACCCAGATGCAGAAACGGGAGACGGATAGTACAGTTCTCAGATGATTTATTAGAAACACGGGGCAGGCAAAGGGCAGGTCAAGGGTAGGCAGAAGTTCGGAATCAGGTCAGAGTCAGGCAGGTACAGGACGGCAGGCGGGCTCAGGGTCAGGGCAGGCAGAATGGTCAGAACCGGGAAAAACTAGGAAACAGGAAGGCGGGAAAGAACGCTGTTAAGACCTGACAAGACAAGACGAACTGGCAACAGACAAACAGAGAACACAGGCATAAATACACAGGGGATGATGGGGAAGATGAGCAACACCTGGAGGGGGGTGGAGACAAGCAAAAAGACTGGTGAAAGAGATCAGGGTGTGACACTCCTGTTGTCTCTCTCTCTCTCAGACACATATACTGTAGGCCCTATGGAGATTAGCTATTCTTGCGTTAGCAATGTGGTTAAATGGCTAGCTGCATCATCGGCCTCTGCCATCATTACCAGCAAGACATGTCAAATAGAGAGGGTTTATGTAGCATTATTTTTGTATTGCTGTTTGTATCCAAGCCTTCAGCTAAGATGACGTTGTCGTGACGTTGCTATCGTTAATTTGATGACATGCTATTTATTGAATAATTATCAATTATAATTATTATTACGTGATTAAATTAATCATGTAACAATTAACTCAGTAAGCCGGGGCACCATGGGAAAAGTTTGTTTAATGAGTTACCGTTTCCCGAATTAACTCAAAGAATATCAGAATATATCGATTTCAAAGCAGTCACTAATTCATTATTTTCCTCATCAGTCTCATTCTGAACGTCGCATAATTCGTAAATCTGCACAAACCCGGGTCTCACTAATCATTTTGTACCACACAAATTGAGTTGATTATTTATTTACTAACAAGCCAAATGATAACATAAGATACACGTACACAAACAATCTAGGTTATTGGTTAGAACTTAATACAATGACAACAGGTCCCTAGCGGACCAACGTTAATAATGCACAACACTCAGGCAAAACATCATTACATTTCTTCCCCAAATGAGCGGTGTCGTGGCACTAACTGGTAGCTGTATGGGGAACTGTTTTGTGGCTTTATCACTTTATCACTAAGTATCAAAGTGAATGAAATAAAAATGAATTAAAAGACAAACAAAGATATACAAAATATAGCTACCACACCTTAATCATCTAATTTTAACTACAGTTGGAGTCGGATGTTTACATACGCCTTAGCCAAATACATTTAAACTCAGTTTTCACAATTCCTGACATTTAATCCTAGTAAAAATTCCCTGTCTTAGGTCAGTTAGGATCACAACTTTATTTTAAGAATGTGAAATGTCAGAATAATAGTAGAGAGAATGATTTATTTCAGCTTTTATTTCTTTCATCACATTCCCAGTGGGTCAGAAGTTTACATACACTCAATTAATATTTGGTAGCATTGCCTTTAAATTGTTGAACTTGGGTCAAACGTTTCGGGTAGCCTTCCACAAGCTTCCCACAATAAGTTGGGGGAAATCTGGCCCATTCCTCCTGACAGAAATGATGTAACTGAGTCAGGTTTGTAGGCCTCCTTGCTCGCACATGCTTTTTCAGTTCTGCCCACACATTTTCTAAAGGATTTAGGTCAAGGCTTTGTGATGGCCACTCTAATACCTTGACTTTGTTGCCCTTAAGCCATTTTGCCACAACTTTGGAAGTATCCTAGGGGTCATTGTCCATTTCGAAGACCCATTTGCCACCAAGCTTGAACTTCCTGACTGATGTCTTGAGATGTTGCTTCAATATATCCACATAATTTTCCTGCCTCATGATGCCATCTATTTTGTGAAGTGCACCAGTCCCTCCTGCAGCAAAGCACCCCCACAACATGATGCTGCCACCCCCGTGCTTCACGGTTGGGATGGTGTTCTTCGGCTTGCAAGCCTCCCCCTTTTTCCTCCAAACATAACGATGGTCATTATGGCCAAAAAGTTATATTTTTCTTTCATCAGACCAGAGGAAAATTCTCCAAAAAGTACGATCTTTGATACCCTTGTGCAGTTGCAAACCGTAGTCTGGCTTTTTTATGGCGGTTTTGGAGCAGTGGCTTCTTCCTTGCTGAGAGGCCTTTCAGGTTATGCCGATATAGGACTCGTTTTACTGTGGATATAGATACTTTTGTACCTGTTTCCTCCAGCATCTTCACAAGGTCCTTTGCTGTTGTTCTGGGATTGATTTGCACTTTTCGCACCAAAGTACGTTCATCTCTAGGAGACAGAACGTGTCTCCTTCCTGAGCGGTATGATGGCTGCGTGGTCCCATGATGTTTATACTTGCGTACTATTGTTTGTACAGATGAACGTGGTACCTTCAGGCGTTTGGAAATTGCTCCCAAGGATGAACCAGACTTGTGGAGGTCTACAATTTCTTTTCTGAGATCTTGGCTGATTTCTTTTGATTTTCCCATGATGTCAAGCAAAGAGGCACTGAGTTTGAAGGTAGGCCTTGAAATAAATCCACAGGTACACCTCCAATTGACTCAAATGACATCAATTAGCCTAACAGAAGCTTCTAAAGCCATGACATCATTTTCTGGAATTTTCCAAGCTGTTTAAAGGCACAGTCAACTTAGTGTAGGTAAACTTCTGACCAGCGGGAATTGTGATACAGTGAATTATAAGTGAAATAATCTGTCTGTAAACAATTTTTGGAAAAATGTATTGTGTCATGCACAAAGTAGATGTCCTAACTGACTTGCCAAAACTATAGTTTGTTAACAAGACATTTGTGGAGTGGTTGAAAATTAGTTTTAATGACTCCAACCTTAGTATATGTAAACTTCCGACTTCAACTGTATATTCTAAGGTCAAATGTCGTTCTGTCATGGCCTGGTGTGGTCTAGTGATTAGGGTTTCTGCCTTCAGTGCTCACACATAGGCCTACCATATTGGTGTGGGTTTGATTCTGGTCTGTGCCCTTATGATAAAATTACTCAATCCCTGATGGACTAGATTTACACGTTTCAAATATGGAATGTCTCGGGACATTTAATCCTCGATCTTGATAAAAAAATGACACTTGGATAACATAAATGGGAAACAAATAAAATAATAACAATATGCCACACAAACATTCATTTCCATTTATACAAAGTGTCAGGTAAATTACCACGTGGTAAATAATGTAATACTTTTTTTCTGCTCGTCAAATAGAGATATCGCCCGTAGTCTGTTCATAAAGGACTAAGTTGTTCCGATTACAATACCAACCAGAGGACAAACATATCTTGAAAGACTTTGGTTACAAGCAGGAGTAAGGTAATGTAACAGTTTAACTTTAAACCGTCCCCTTGCCCCGAACACGGGCGCGAACCAGGGACCCTCTGCACACATCAACAACGGTCGCCCACGAAGCATCGTTACCCATCGCTCCACAAAGGCCGCGGCCCTTGCAGAGCAAGGGGCAACACTACTTCTAGGTTTCAGAGCAAGTGACGTAACTGATTGAAACGCTAGTAGCGCGTACCCGCTAACTAGCTAGCCATTTCACATCCGTTACACTCACCCCCCTTTCAACCTCCTCCTTTTCTGCAGCAACCAGTGATCCGGGTCAACAGCATCAATGTAACAGTATAACTTTACGGCGTCCCCTCGCCCCAACACGGGCGCGAACCAGGGACCCTCTGCACACATCAACAACTGACACCCACAAAGCATCGTTACCCATCGCTCCACAAAGGCCACGGCCCTTGCAGAGCAAGGGGCAACACTACTTCTAGGTTTCAGAGCAAGTGACGTAACTGATTGAAACGCTAGTAGCGCGTACCCGCTAACTAGCTAGCCATTTCACATCCGTTACAGTAACACCGACATAATCTTTTAGGCGGCGGTAATGAGGAGATCAATAATGGTTGCAATTTAGCACGTGTTGATGGTTTAACGAGACATCAGATAATCTAGTGCCATCGATGATTGCAATAGGCCCCTTTTTATTTCATTATATTCCAAAAGGCTACATTCTGTCGGCTACACATTAGCCTAAACGCATAATGAAATGTGTGAAAAACGATAATAGGCTACTGTTTGTTTCTCTGGCTGAGTTGATGAGCTGACTTGGGCCATCAGTTGATTGACAAATGTAGGCCTACTATAGAACAATACACTTTCCTCCAGTGTGGATGCTCGTACACGTTTTAGGCTATGTATAATTTGTCGATATAGTTCTGGTCTTTGGTGTGGATTGAAAGCATGTATTGTGTGGCTTTAATATTTCATTTCGTAAAGCTGACTAGATGTTTATGCATATGAGCCTATCCAAAGATGATTTCGTTGAGCTGAGACACTTTTCTTTGATGTTTAAATTATCAGACTATTCGTTTTACTACTTGAAAACATGGAAGTAAATTACATTTCCTTGTGGGCCTAATGTAGGCTCAAGTACTACTAGACGCAAACTCATGAGGCTCGGAGACTGAAGTACAATGCTTAGACCACTGCGCTACGGCAGTTCACAATGCTTGAGCAAGAACTAAGAATACTATGAATACTGATGATACATAGATACATGTCGTTTTAAATTATTTTATTTGAAGCATTCCCTAAACCATAGTCCTAGTCCTAACCTTAACCACTCAGAATTAATGCCTAAACTGTTAACCTTTGAGTTTTTTTTTTACCTTGTAACCACGCAGAACTAACCCTGTTACTATGCAGAATTAATGCATCAAAATTAGACGTTCATCCATGTGTCAAATGGCCGGATTCAAACTCGACCCTTGGTTATGTGTGCTGGGGTCAGTGGCTGTAAACGCTGGACCCCACAGGCATTGAGGAAACCTCCTTAACATTTAATAAAACATTTGATCTAAAACAACTGATTTTCCCTAACGAAAAATACATCTACCCTCTACAAATATGTACATTTATTATAATCCACATAAGAATTCACAGGGGACTCTCTGTTGCCTACATAAGGTACAATGTAGGTACAGTGAGCATTGTTTATACAGCTGACCCCTGGCGGCAATTCCAAATATTTCTTCAGATATTCAAATACTCCTGCTGCAGGATTATTTTCTTCCTGCGACGAAAGGGGTAAAATGAAGATCCGACATATGTATCTATGAGCCTGAGAGGTGCAGCCAGTCAGGCAGTCCAGCTGGTGAAAGTGGTCTTAATGGGTGTCTGTCTGTAATTAGAACTAGTGATTACAGCATATGGCAGGACACCTGCGTAAGCGGGCACACACAAACACAAACACACATGCAGCGGCTCCTAATGGCACAGTGGATATAATGCCAGCCTTTATATCCAGGAGAGTACTGTAACTACGGGTTGCCAGTCCCAGACCATTATAAGCGGCATTGCCAGCCTGAGCCAGCTCATTCTCCTAAATGGCACAGATGCGATCTCTTATTGCCACGGCAACACCCATTACCTGGTCATTATAGGGCTGTTTCTACGGTAAATTGTTATGCTGTTTGTTTTTACTGAGCCCCTGTGAAAGTAGATCCACCTCCCTGGTTTAGTGCATGTAAAAATACAGCCCCCAGGCAGCTATATCTGATACAGACTCAGTGTAATGGTGTACAGCCCTGTAATCATGATGTTTTTACACTGTAAATTGTGTGTAATAGCACTGTAAATTAGATATCAAGTGGAAAGATTGTAGATTTATATTTTAGTATCCATAAAAAGTGCATATTCATTTTGCATACAATATAGTCCACATAGTGTCTTGATACAAATGTGATTAGTTATGCACTAACAGATTGGGAAAAACTTGGGATTTAGCAAAATTGCGAAAGGTTTGAAATCTCATTTGCATTTCTCTAAGAAATTACTAACAATCAGTGTAGCTCTTAAGGCTTACAGAGGACAGGAAAGTGTCTTAGTTTCCACTGGCTACCTTCAAGAACTATTCAACTGCAAACATTCCAGGAAGATCATTGCTTTATTGCTTTTCTGAGAAATGGACCACCGCAGCAATGACTTTTCTTCCCTATTCAACTTTGAATTTAGAATGCAAGTATTCTGGTAGCCATGGATACATGTCTGTACTTGCCAGGTTCAGGGATAGATGGATACTTATCTGAACTGCCGTATTAGCTAAAATACTACACTCTGGTTCACTGCAAGTGCAATTCAATGCAGACTGTGTACTTGGTCCATACAATTTTTGACATGCCAATGAGTGACACAGAGTTGGCATGATAGCACAAGCAGACTGTCAACTGTATTTCTCATTTTCTCTGAACTTTACTTTCCACAAATGTGTGGACCTAAACCGAGCGTGACCTGACAGCAAAGCGGAGGTGTATCTGAGGATTTAATGCCCCTGTCTGAGAGGGACCAAAGAGGCGAGACCAATCAGTTTTAGGTCAGTGTCATGGCTCCAACAGACAGGAGAAAGCAGGGCATTGTGGGGGAGATTAATGTAGAGGTTCTCTCCTCCTCTGTGGATTATCCCTTCTTCTGACATTTGACCCTCTGTACTGCCATCATGCATATTAAAACATTAGAGTTTAACATCCAACAGAGACATAGGGGAATGGATGGAAAATATATTTATTAGGCTAAATGTACAGTCAAATACTGGCAAATGGTTGGCAGTCTAAGCTTTTGTGTGGAAAATATTACATCCACATCTCTCTCTACTCCAAGAGCAAGAAAAAAACTGCTATTCCACTGACGCAATCTCCATTGAATACGTGGAGCGATTCTCTCACATTCCTCAAATTCCAGACCAATGTCTTAAACTTTGAATTTCACCCTGTCATCTAGGTCCATTGAGGTCAGAGTCAGTGGCCCACTGTCCACCTCCCTTTTCACCTCAGAACTATCAGCCTAGATCCCTGTGTCCCAATTCTCTGTTCTTTCTTCCCAATTAAGTGCACACTTATTCTCTTCCCTTCATGATTTAACAGGAACTGACTGGTTTAAGAAATCTGCTGGGAACTCTTTTCCTTTTTCTTCACAAATTCATTGCTTTAAAATGCTTGGAGAGACGTGCACCAGCGCACGCTCTTGGTATGGGGAAAAGAAAGGCCAGATCATTTGGACGCAGAAGCTTTGGCTGTGACCAGGACAATTTGTATTTGGCAAACTAAGCTATAAGTCAGCCTGTCAGCAGCCAGATGTGTTTTTGCACTGGAATTTAAATAGATCTGACCCCAGGTCAGTAGATGCTCCTTTAGCTCTGACTAAGGGTTGTGTCATTATCCACAGTCTTGGACCGCTTGCTCATCTCCGCTGACCTCCCCTGTACTTCATAGTCTGTAGTAGTTAATCCCAGATGCAGAGAGAGAGTGGGAGCGAGAGGGAGAGAGGTAGTGTGAGTGAGACAGGAGCCCCGTTTATAACTGGTTCTAACATGCGTCCTTTGTCCTGATCTTGTCCACATTCTGATTGTGCCAAAAAATATAGACGGGTGTAGACGATTAAAAGACGCATTGTGATCTGATTGTGATCAGGTCTTCCTGACCACCTCCTAAGGTAGTCAGGCACGCATTGTGTCTGTATATCTTACAAGTGTTGATGGATCTAGACTGTGAAAACATTTAAATCATCATTATGTCAGCCTCTAAAATCATTGACAGTTAACACCATTGACTAATGGCATCAAAATGTGTCTTAAAATAAATATATACATATTATTTTGAAAGAATGTCAAATAATTTACATACAGGAAGGGACCAGGAAATCTGGTCACAATGCGGACACAGTAGACGGATATGAGACACAGTTAATACCATGTGAACACATATTTCGGAAAATGTGGACACAACAGAATGTGGACAAGATCTTGACAAAGGATGCATGTTAGCGCCAGGTATAAACGAGGCTAGAGAGGGAAGAGAGCGAGATGGAGAGAGAGGGGAGGGAGGGAGAGAGAGAGATGGTCGGCCTTAGTGGACTGCCTGCATGCTATTTCGTCAGATAAACGGGGTGGTTTATTTGAAATGTGGTTTTGGCTCCTACAAGTTCACGAGGGAATGAGCTCAACTCTGAAATTCTGTTTAGGAGCTCACTTTGAGAAAATCCCAGTCAGCCACGATGGCTTAGAGATTCCCTCCTCTGATTTTAGTATTAAAAGACTACAAAAAACGGCCAATAATTTCAGATCCAGTACCATCGTTGGGCCGCGGGTGTGAAAGATTCAGCAGACTGCTGGCATTACACATTTGGCTAAAAGACTACTGTAGCTCTGCTGGAGTCACTTTTATTGTTAACTTTGACACCTTCTGGAAACAGAAGATACTTTACAGGAATGACAGAGTCCATCCAAATCATCTTGGCTCCTGGACTCTGTCCACGCATTTCAAGGCTGCGTTGAAACAATGACTGGTAAATGATCCAAGACCAGCTCAGTTAATCCCTACTATTGTGACAATGACTCGTCATAATGCTGCATCAAATGTACATGATCTTAGGGGCATTGGCAAACACAATGGAAGTAATTTCATTTATGTACCCCTAATTGCACCGAATGCATCTGTTTATCCTACAGCTATTGTAAGCAGTAATCATGAGCCTATAAACCAGAGTTACACTGTTAACACTGAGGCGGTGTGCCCTAGTAGGAAGACCACTTTATGCAGCTCACCCTGCACTATCAGCTCCAATGTAAATAACATGAGTAAGTCTACCTCTGATAAGCTTCCCAGTAAAGCATTAAAAACAATCAAGCAACCCAGAAAAGTGCTAAAAATAGCCCATATTAACATATGTAGCCTAAGAAACAAGGTCCATGAAGTCAATAACTTGCTTGTAACAGATGACATTCATATTCTGACTATCTCTGAAACTCACTTAGAAAATACCTTTGATGATACAGTGGTAGCAATACATGGTTATAACATCTACCAAAAAGACAGAAATGCCAACGGAGGCAGTGTTGCGGTTTATATTCAGAACCACATTCCTGTAAAGCTTAGAGACGATCTCATGTTAAATACTGTTGAAGTAATATGGCTACAGGTTCATCTGCCTCACCTAAAGCCCATTCTTGTGGGAAGCTGCTATAGACCACCAAGTGCTAACCTCAAATCAAATCAAATTTTATTGGTCACATACACATGGTTAGCAGATGTTAATGCGAGTGTAGCGAAATTCTTGTGCTTCTAGTTCCGACCGTGCAGTAATATTTAACAAGTAATCTAACAATTTCACAACTACCTTATACACACAAGTGTAAAGGAATGATTAAGAATATGTACATATAAATATATGGATGAGCGATAGCTGAACGGCATAGGCAAGAGGCAGTAGATGGTATAGAGTACAGTATATACATATGAGATGAGTAATGTAGGGTATGTAAACATTATATAAAGTGGCACTGTTTAAGTGACTAGTGATACATTTATTACATCCAATTATTAAAGTGGCTAGAGATTGAGTCTGTATTTTGGCAGCAGCCACTCAATGTTAGTGATGGCTGTTTAACAGTCTGATGGCCTTGAGATGGAAGCTGTTTTTCAGTCTCTCGGTCCCCGCTTTGATACACCTGTACTGACCCCGCCTTCTGGATGATAGCGGGGTGAACAGGCAGTGGCTCGGGTGGTTGTTGTCCTTGATGATCTTTTTGGCCTTCCTGTGACATCGGGTGGTGTAGGTGTCCTGGAGGGCAGGTAGTTTGCCCCCGGTGATGCGTTGTGCAGACCTCACTACCCTCTGGAGAGCCTTACGGTTGTGGGTGGAGCAGTTGCCGTACCAGGCGGTGATACAGCCCGACAGGATGCTCTCGATTGTGCATCTGTAAAAGTTTGTGAGTGTTTTTGGTGACAAGCCAAATTTCTTCAGCCTCCTGAGGTTGAAGAGGCGCTATTGCCTCGTTGTTGGTAATCAAGCCTACCACTGTAGTGTCATCTGCAAACTTGATGATGGAATTGGAAGCATGCATGGCCACGCAGTCATGGGTGAACAGGGAGTACAGTAGAGGGCTGAGAACGCACCCTTGTGGGGCCCCAGTGTTGAGTATCAGCGGGGTGGAGGTGTTGTTTCCTACCCTCACCACCTGGGGGCGGCCCGTCAGAAAGTCCAGAACCCAGTTGCACAGGGCGGGGTCGAGACCCAGGGTCTCAAGCTTGATGACGAGTTAGGAGGGTACTATGGTGTTAAATGCTGAGCTGTATTCGATGAACAGCATTCTTACATAGGTATTCCTCTTGTCCAGATGGGTTAGGGCAGTGTGCAGTGTGAATGCGATTGCGTCGCCTGTGGACCTATTGGGGCGGTAAGCAAATTGGAGTGGGTCTAGGGTGTCAGGTTGGGTGGAGGTGATATGATCCTTGACTAGTCTCTCAAAGCACTTCATGATGACAGAAGTGAGTGCTACGGGGCGATAGTCATTTTGCTCAGTTACCTTAGCTTTCTTGGGAACAGAGACAATGGTGGCCCTCTTGAAGCATGTGGGAATGATTGAATATGTCCGTAAACACACCATCCAGGTGGTCTGCGCATGCTCTGAGGTCGTGGCCGGGGATCCCGTCTGGGCCGGCAGCCTTGCGAGGGTTAACACGTTTAAATGTTTTACTCACTTTGGCTGCGGTGAAGGAGAGCCCGCAGGTTTTGGTAGCGGGCTGTGTCAGTGGCACTGTATTGTCCTCAAAGCGAGCAAAGAAGTTGTTTAGTTTGTCTGGGAGCAAGACATCGGTGTCCGTGACGGGGCTGGTTTTCTTTTTGTAGTCCGTGATTGACTGTAGACCTTGCCACATACGTCTCGTGTCTGAGCCATTGAATTGCGACTCTACTTTGCCTCTATACTGACGCTTAGCTTGTTTGATTGCCTTGCGGTGGGAATAGCTACACTGTTTGTATTCGGTCATGTTTCTGGTCGCCTTGCCATAATTTAAAGCAGTGGTTCGCGCTTTCAGTTTTGCGCGAATGCTGCCATCAATCCACTGTTTATGGTTGGGGAAGGTTTTAAAAGTCACTGTGGGTACCACATCACCGATGCACTTGCTATTAAACTCACTCACCGAATCAGCATATACATCAATGTTGTTGTCCGGTGCTATCCGGAACATATCCCAGTCCACGTGATCGAAGCAATCTTGAAACGTAGAATCAGATTGGTCGGACCAGCGTTGAACAGACCTGAGCATGGGCGTTTCCTGTTTTAGTTTCTGTCTATAGGCTGGGAGCAGCAAAATGGAGTCATGTTCAGATTTGCCAAAAAGAGGGCGAGGGAGGGCTTTGTATGCATCGTGGAAATCCGAGTAGCAATGATCCAGAGTTTTGCCAGCCTGGGTCGCGCATTCGATATGCTGATAAAATTTAGTGAGCCTTGTTTTCAGATTAGCCTTGTTAAAATCCCCAGCTACAATAAATGCAGTCTCAGGATATGTGGTTTCCAGTTTACATATAGTCCAATGAAGTTCTTTCAGGGCGGTTGAGGTGTCTGCTTGGGGGGGAGGGGGATGTACACGGCTGTGATTATAATCAAAGAGAATTCTCTTCAGTATCTGGATAAGTATCTGGATAATATGTGTCAAATGCTTGATAATGTACGTGATATCAACAGAAAAGTATATTTTCTGGGTGATTTAAATATTGACTGGCTATCATCAAGCTGCCCACTCAGGAAAAAACTTCAAACTGTAACCAGTGCCTGCAACCTGGATCAGGTTGTCAGTCAACCTACAAGGGTAGTTACAAACAGCACAGGAAATCAATCATCAACATGTATTGACCACATCTTTACTAATGCTGCAGATATTTGCTTTAAAGCAGTATCCAAATCTATAGGATGTAGTGATCACAATATAATAGCCATATCTAGGAAAACCAAAGTTCCAAAGGCTGGGCCTATTATAGTGTATAAGAGGTCATACAAGAAGTTTTGTAGTGATTCATATGTTGATGATGTAAAGAATATTTGCTGGTCTGTGGTGTGTAATGAGGAGCAACCAGACGCTGCACTTGACGCATTTATGAAACTACTTATTACAGTTACTAATAAGCACGCACTCATTAAGAAAATGACTGTAAAAACTGTTAAATCCCCTCGGATTGATGAGGAATTGAAAACTTGTATGGCTGAGAGGGATGAGGCAAAAGGTATGGCAATTAAGTCTGGCAGCCCAACTGATTGGCAAACGTACTGCAAATTAAGAAATCATGTGACTAAACTAAATAAAAACAAAAAGAAGCTACACTATGAAACAAAGATAAATTATATAAAGAATGATAGTAAAAAGCTTTGGGACACCTTAAATGAAATTTTGGGGAAAAAATGCCAGCTCCTTCATTCATTGAATCAGAAGGCTCATTCATCACAAAGCCCACTGATATTGTAAACTACTTTAATTACTTTTTCATTGGCAAGATAAGCAAACTTAGGGATGACATGCCAGCAACAAACTCTGACACTACACATCCAAGTATATCAGACCAAATTATGAAATACAAGAATTGTACTTTTGAATTCCGTAAAGTCAGTGTGGAAGAGGTGAAAAAATGATTTTTGTCTATCAACAGTGACAAGCCACTTGGGTCTGACAATCTGGATGGAAAATTACTGAGGATAATAGCAGACGATATTGCCTCTCCTATTTGCCACATCTTCAATTTAAGCCTACTAGAGAGCGTGTGCCGTCAGCCCTGGAGGGAAGAAAAAATCATTCCGCTACGCAAGAATAGTAAAACCCCCTTTACTGGCTCAAATTGACAAAATAATTTCAGCATGCTTATAGGGAAGGACACTCAACAAGCACAGCATTTACACAAATGACTGATTATTGGCTGAGAGAAATTGATGATAAAATGATTGTGGGGGCTGTCTTGTTAGACTTCAGTGCAGATTTTGACATTATCAATCATAGTCTGCTGCTGGAAAAACATGTATTGGCTTTACACCCCCTGCTATAATGTGGATAAATAGTTACTTGTCTAACAGAACACAGAGGGTGTTCTTTAATGGAAGCCTCTCAAATATAATCCAGTTAGAATCAGGAATTCCCCAAGGTAGCTGTTTAGGCCCCTTGCTTTTTTAAATTTTTACTAACGACATGCCACTAACTTTGAGTAAAGCCAGAGTGTCTATGTATTGCGGATAACTCAACACTATACACATCAGCTACTACAGCGGCTGAAATGACTCAACAAAGAGCTGCAATTAGTTTCAGAGTGGGTGGCTAAAAGCATTGTATTTTGAACAACACACTCACCAAACCCTAAACCTCAACCAAATCTTGTGATAAATCATGTGGAAATTGAGCAAGTTGAGATGACTAAACTGCTTGGAGTAACCCTAAATTGTAAACTGTCATGGTCAAAACATATTGATGCAGTAGTAGCTAAGATGGGGAGAAGTCTGTCTATAATAAAGCGATGCTCTGCATTCTTAACAGCACTATCAACAAGGCAGGTCCTACAGGCCCTAGTTTTGTTGCACCTTGACTACTGTTCAGTTGTGCGGTCAGGAGGAGACTTAGGAAAATTGTAATTGACTCAGAGCAGGGCAGGACAGCTGGCCCTTGGATGTAGAAAGAGAGCTAATATTAATAATATGCATGTCAATCTCTCCTGGCTGAAAGTGGAGGAGAGATTGACTTCATTATTACCTTTATTTATGAGAGGTGTTGACATGTTGAATGCTGTCTGTCTAAGCTACTGGCACACAGCTCGGACACCCATGCATACCCCACAAGACATGCCACAAGAGGTCTCTTCACAGTCCCCAAGTCCAGAACAGACTATGGGAGGCACACAGTACTACATAAAGTCATGACTACATGGAACTCTATTCCACATCAAGTAACTGACACAAGCAGTAAAATTAGATTTAAAAAACAGATTAAAAAAACACCTTATGGAACAGCGGGGACTGTGAAGCAACACAAACATTGGCACAGACACACACACACACACACACACACACACACACACACACACACACACACACACACACACACACACACACACACACACACACACACACACACACACACACACACACACACACTGTAGAGTGGCTGCTGTGAATTTGACTAACTTACAGGCTGCTCAGTGGCAAGTACAATTCTGTATTTCACATTACAGTACATCTACTGTAATATAAATATGGTATCAAAGCAAGTACTGTGTAATGTACTTTATTATACTGTACAAAAGTCAGTGCTACCGTAATCAGAATGAATTTAATTAATTGAGGGGAGTGGTTTCTATTTTCCTGTAATTACAAGTGACTGGTGCAAGCAAGTTGGCTGCTATGTAAAGTGTTTACACGTTACAACATATTAATGAACATTTTGTGTTTTATATCTTTTGCACATCTAAAGGCCTTAACACAGGCTTCCAAACTGTCAGTGACTTCAGGGCAAAACAGACCAAAAGCACCTGGCAAAATGTTCAATTTGCTGCCACTCTAATCTGTCCTCTACACATGTTAAATTAATGGAGCACTATAACCACATGGGAGTTACATTGGTACAGCATTCTTACTCACGGGTGCAACACATATAGCCTCTAACACAGCACACCTCAAAATATGTTAATGAGCCAGAAACAACAATGCCATGCACCCACTAGTGGTCAAAAGGTTTTCGGCGCTCCAAAGATACGGTATGGTACTGTATTCGGTAGGGTGAAATTACAATACCATTTGAAATACAGCAATTATTCCCACAAAACTTTCCTGGTTCGGTTCCAGGCTGTATCACAACCAGCTGTGATAGGGAGTCCCATAGGGCGGCGCACAATTGGCCCAGCGTCGTCCCAGGTTGGGGTTTGGCAGGTGTAGGCCGTCATTGTAAATAAGAATTTGTTCTTAACTGACTTGCCTAGTTAAATAAAAATACAAATAAAAAATATGTTGAGTTTACAGTATGTTTACAACCAAGGTAAAGCTGAACCAACTACATCTCACAGGGATGCTTGTGGTTGTTCCCCTCTACACACAGAGTGCCTGAAAGGCTGCTTTTGTTCAGTTGTAGAGACGATGGGGATGAATGTCCTTCGTCGGCCTGTAGGAGGAGAGCTCTGCTTTTGTAGACCTGGCAGCATCCCTGCCTTTGTGTAGGTGTCACCTCTCTCCTGCCAAAAACACCCCACTGGGCACAGACGTCAGTTCAACGTCTAGTTTTCATTTACACTTGGTTGAGTTGTCAACTAAGGTGAATTCAACATGAAATCAACAAAAATATTTGATTGAGGTTAAAAGTTGGATGAAAATTCCCTTAAATTTTCCACGTTGATTCAACGTCATTACATAGCTTTTTTTTATGACGTGGAAACAATGTTGGTTCAACCAGTTTTTTCCCAGTGGAAAAGAGAGGAACAAATCAAAGTAGGCCTCATAATGACAGTGTGTCAGGTTTGACAGCAGAGTTCATTACTTGTGCCCTTTAAATTCTTAGAAAAATAAAAACCTGTCCAGGCATCAGAGGGTTAGGAGTAGGCAAGGCTTCTCTCCCACATGCCAAACACTTTGGCTCAGCGCCAGGCCTATCTCCCACGTGGCAAACACTTTGGCTCAGCGCCAGCATTTGTGATACATGTCTGAGCCTGGCATTCAACCCCACAGAGAAAGGACAAGGCTGGTTTGAGCCTGGCATTCAACCCCACAGAGAAAGGACAAGGCTGGTTTGAGCCTGGCATTCAACCCCATAGAGAAAGAACAAGGCTGGTTTGAGCGTGGCATTCAACCCCACAGAGAAAGGACAAGACTGGTTGGAGTTTATATTGCAGGGAGGAACTGGACAGGACTCAAACACAAGTTGGTGCCCAGTTTTTGAACCAAAAGGCAGTCAGTCAAATCCAAAAATTAAATTCAAACAAAGTGTTATAAAGACAAGGAGCATTATTTATCCACCTGTCGGTGCCAGGGTAATTTGCCATATCTGACAAAGAGTCTAAATCTGACACTGAGCTTTGGCTAATAAATGATCTCAGTTTTGCAAAGGACAGAGATGGCAGCCATACTTTTTATGTCAACAGTGATGTTTTAAATCACAGCTCGCCTCGCTCCAAATCCAGATCCTCTCAAATCAAGTGTCAAAACACGTCAAGCATCTCATGATCCAGCCAGGGTCCTTTGGAAGCCTCCCAAATGACACCCTATTCTCTATGTAGTGCACTACTTTTGACCAGGGCGCATAGGGCGCTGGTCAAAGCTAGTGTACTATATAGGGAATGGGGTGCTTTTTTTTGCCTATTGGGTTTTAGATATTTATTGATTTATATCTTCCAGCATGTGTTGTGACAGGAGAGGCTCATAGCACATATCGGGATATAAGCCCTAAGGAGGCAGCTGGGTCTCAGAACAAGAATGTCTCATTAATCATATTGGATTATCTACTGAGGGAGTCATCTACTGAATGGAAATAATCTACTGTGGAAAATTGATATGTTGAATGGAAATGATAAACTACTGATTTAGAGAGAAAATTATGATAACTCTTCAAAGTGTTTGGAATGAAAAAGTAAGGAATAATTTGCTAGTTTTGAAGCATGACAACTGCTCTTATTATCCTATCAAGTGCTGTATCTGCTGGATCTTTATGGTGTGTGTGTACTTAGTATTCGTATTTATTGGGGATCCCCATTAGCTGTTGCCAAGGTAGAAGCTACTTTTCCTGGGGTCCAAACACATTAATGCACTTACATTACAAATAAAACAAAATATAAAACAGTATCATATAACATTATTACACCACTACATATCTACAATACAAAATGTATAATACCACCATACAACAATATTACAATGTACTTGTGTGTAGAGTGGGTGTGCTAGCATGTGTGCGTATGCGTGTGTCTGTACCTGTGTGTGTGTCACTTCACAGTCTCCACTGTTCCATAAGGTGTAATTGAATCTGTTTTTTAAATCTGATTCTACTGCTTGCATTAGTTACCTGATGTGGAATAGAGTTCCATGTAGTCATGGCTCTGTGTAGTACTGTGTGCCTTCCATAGTCTGTTCTGGACTTGGGGACTGTTCAGAGACCTCTGGTGACATGTCTTGTGGGGTATGCATGGGGGTCTGTACTAGTAGTTTAAACAAACAGCTCAGTGCATTCAGCTTGTCAACACTTCTTACAAAAACAAGTAGTGATGAAGTCAATCTCTCCTCCACTGTGAGCCATGAGAGATTTACATGCATATGATTAATGTTAGCTCTCCGTGTACATTTAAGGGCCAGCCGTACTGCCCTGTTCTGAGCAAATTGTAATTTTCCTAAGGCTCCTCTTTGTGGCACCTGACCACACGACTGAACAGTAGTCCAAGTGTGACAAAACTAGGGCCTGTGTGTATGTGAGTGTGCCTATTTTTCTCTCTCTCTGTGTGTGTGTGTGTGTCTATCTATCCACATGTTCAGATAGAGGTTCTGAGTTAGTTGCTTTGGTCCCAGTCCCAGGGCACAGAGCCAATATTCTGAGAGTTTTAAATAAAATAACTGTTGTTTTTGGCAAGGCTGTGGCTCGCAAATGTTTGCGTAACATGTCATGACTTTCCATTCAACAAAAAATTAAGGCATTAATAGAAAAATATACATGTTTTTATGTAAATGGGCATTAACAGGATTTTGCAATCTATAAATACCAAATACTAATGGCCAATGATTAACACAGTGTTAATGTTCCCATTACTTAGTACTGTAGCAACACATCCCTCAAACAAATCCTCATAATTCACATGTATTGCAATAAAAACACAGATTTTCCCTATACCCATCATGAGATTGCTACTGCCTAGCCTATGAATTAAAGTTTACAACGTAGGTGCACAAGTCGAGAGAAAATGGTGACAGACAGTGACACATTCAATACCGTCTTGCACACTCTTTAAAAAAAAAGGTTTATATGGGGTGGATCAGCTTAATATTGTGGAAAGATTGTTGCTTCCATCAATGTAATTGTCTGCATCATTTCCAATCCCCCATATATTTTTTGGGGTAAATATATATATCCATATACATACACATATGCATACATATACATACCTATATAGACATACTTACTTTTTTTTTAGAATATACCTCTATTATTCCCCGCAAACCCTACCACCCTTCCCCCAATTGGAGTAAACTAATAAACAATAACACTTAGGCTTCTACCTTCAGTTTATACATCTTATACACATTTTAGACACATTTTACAATAGTTTTACAATATTTTGTTTGTTTTTAGTCCTTCCTCTATTTCTGATGTCCATCCAGTTCGATTTCTATTTGTATTTCTGAACCTATACACATTTTACAGACCCCATATGTTATACATTGGTTATCTTGTTATTAGTCCCATCCTTCAGCTCCATTCAACCCCTCCCATCTATCTCTCAACACCATCCATTTTGGATTTCTATTTGCCATATATTTTTCAACTGTGCTGTGATGCTTCACAAAAGTACTGAACCTTTCTATTCTCATAGCTTCTACAGATTGTAAATTAAAAATAAACATTTTTGCTAAAATAATTACTATATTACTGATTGATTGACTATAGCTTTTCAAATCACCCAGTATTGCTATCTGCAGCGTCAGTTCTAGGCAAATGTTGCAATTCTTCAGCCATTCCTGGACCTGTGACCAAAAACGAGCTACATGTAACGGCAGTCTACTTCGTCCTCCTCCTCAGACGAGGAGAGGCGAGAAGGATCAGAGGACCAATACGCAGCGTGGTAATTTTCCATAATGAATTTAATCAACACAAAACAATACACTATACAAAATAACAAAAGAACATACCGTCACAGTCCTAGCTGGTGCAGAACACAAACACAGAGACAGGAAATAACCACCCACAATCCCCAACACAAAACAAGCCACCTATATATGATTCTCAATCAGGGACAACGATTGACAGCTGTCTCTGATTGAGAACCATATCAGGCTGAACATAGAAACAGACGAACTAGACACACAACATAGAATTCCCACCCAGCTCACGTCCTGACCAACACTAAACAAGCAAAACACATAAGAACTCTGGTCAGGACGTTACAGTACCCCCCCCCTGAGGTGCGGACGCCGAACGCACCCCTAAAACTCAAGGGGAGGGTCTGGGTGGGCATCTGTCCGCGGTGGCGGCTCCGGCGGTGGACGAGGACACCACTCCACCACTGTCTTTGTCCCCCTCCTTAGCGTCCTTTGAGTGGCGACCCTCGCCCACGACCTCGGCCTAAGAATCCTCCCCAAGGCCCCCACATGATTTAGGAGGTAGCTCAGGACAGAGAGGTAGCTCAGGACAGAGAGGTAGCTCAGGACAGAGGGGCAACTCCGGACGAATGGCAGCTCCGGACTGAATGGCAGCTCCGGACTGGGTGGCAGCTCCGGACTGGGTGGCAGCTCCGGACTGGGTGGCAGCTCCGGACTGGGTGGCAGCTCCGGACTGGGTGGCAGCTCCGGACTGTAGGGCAGCTCATGACTGTAGGGCAGCTCATGACTGGAGGGCAGCTCATGACTGGAGGGCAGCTCATGACTGGAGGGCAGCTCATGACTGGAGGGCAGCTCATGACTGTAGGGCAGCTCATGACTGTAGGGCAGCTCATGACTGTCTGGCGGCTCTGGCAGCTCCTGACTGGCTGGCATCTCTGGCAGCTCCTGACTGGCTGGCATGTCTGGCAGCTCCTGACTGGCTGGCGTCTCTGGCAGCTCCTGACTGGCTGGCGTCTCTGGCAGCTCCTGACTGGCTGGCGTCTCTGGCAGCTCCTGACTGGCTGGCGGCTCTGGCAGCTCCTGACTGGCTGGCGGCTCTGGCAGCTCCTGACTGACGGACGGCTCTGGCAGCTCCTGACTGACGGACGGCTCTAGCGGCTCCTGACTGACGGACGGCTCTAGCGGCTCCTGACTGACGGACGGCTCTAATGGCTCGGGACAGACGGGCGGCTCTAATGGCTCGTGGCAGACGGATGACTCAGATGGCGCTGGGCAGACAGATGGCTCAGATGGCGCTAGGCAGACAGATGGCTCAGACGGCGCTGGGCAGACGGATGGCTCAGACGGCGCTGGGCAGACGGATGGCTCAGACGGCGCTGGGCAGACGGATGGCTCAGACGGCGCTGGGCAGACGGATGGCTCAGACGGCGCTGGGCAGACGGATGGCTCAGATGGTGCTGGGCAGGCAGGCAGTGCAGGCAGCTCAGACGGCGCTGGGCAGACGAGCAGTGCAGGCGGCGTTGAGCAGACGAGCAGTGCAGGCAGTTCAGACGGCGCTGGGCAGGCAGGCAGCTCAGACGGCGCTGGACAGACGAGCAGTGCAGGCGGCGTTGAGCAGACGAGCAGTGCAGGCAGTTCAGACGGCGCTGGGCAGGCAGGCAGCTCAGACGGCGCTGGACAGACGAGCAGTGCAGGCGGCGTTGGGCAGACGGCCGACTCTGACCTGCTGAGGCGCACAGTAGGCCTGGTGCGTGGTGCCGGAACTGATGGTACCGGACTGGAGACACGCACCTCAAGGCTAGTGCGGGGAGCAGGAACAGGGCACACTGGACTCTCGATGCGCACTATAGGCCTGGTGCGTGGTACCGGCACTGGTGGTACCGGGCTGAGGGCACGCACCTCAGGGCGAGTGCGGGGAGAAGGCACAGTGCGTACAGGGCTCTGGAGACGCACAGGAGGCTTGGTGCGTGGTGCCGGAACTGGAGGTACTGAGCTGGAGACACGCACCACAGGGAGAGTGCGTGGAGGAGGAACAGGGCTCTGGAGACGCACTGGAAGCCTGGTGCGTGGTGTAGGCACTGGTGGTACTGGGCTGGAGCGGGAAGGTAGCGCCGGATATACCGGACCGTGCAGGCGTACTGGCTCCCTTGAGCACTGAGCCTGCCCAACCTTACCTGGTTGCATGCTCCCCGTAGCCCGTCCAGTGCGGGGAGGTGGAATAACCCGCACTGGGCTGTGTTGGCGAACCGGGGACACCATGCGTAAGGCTTGTGCCATGTACACCGGCCCGAGGAGACGTACTGGAGGCCAGATATGTAGAGCCGGCTTCATGGCACTTGGCTCAATGCTCACTCTAGCCCGCCCAGTGCGGGGAGGTGGAATAACCCGCACCGGGCTATGCACCCGTACAGGAGACACCGTGCGCTCTTCCGCATAACACGGTGTCTGCCCGTACTCCTGCTCTCCACGGTAAGCATGGGAAGTGGGCGCAGGTTTCCTACCTGCCCTCGCCACACTACCCTTTAGCCCCCCCCCCCCCCCCCCCCCAAGAACATTTTGGGGTTTCTTCACGGGCTTCCAGCCCCGCTTCCGTGCTGCCTCCTCAGACCACCGCTCCTGGGCTTTAGCTGCCTCCATCTCTTCCCGAGAGCGGCGATATTCTCCAACCTTAGCCCAGAGTCCTTCTCCGTTAAATATTTGCTCCCATGACCATTCCTCCTGGTACCGCTGCTGCTGTCGCTGCTGCCCGTTGCCACGCTGCTTGATCCTTGGTTGGTGGGTGGTTCTGTAACGGCAGTCTACTTCGTCCTCCTCCTCAGACGAGGAGAGGCGAGAAGGATCAGAGGACCAATACGCAGCGTGGTAATTTTCCATAGTGAATTTAATCAACACAAAACAATACACTATACAAAATAACAAAAGAACATACCGTCACAGTCCTAGCTGGTGCAGAACACAAACACAGAGACAGGAAATAACCACCCACAATCCCCAACACAAAACAAGCCACCTATATATGATTCTCAATCAGGGACAACGATTGACAGCTGTCTCTGATTGAGAACCATATCAGGCTGAACATAGAAACAGACGAACTAGACACACAACATAGAATTCCCACCCAGCTCACGTCCTGACCAACACTAAACAAGCAAAACACATAAGAACTCTGGTCAGGACGTTACACTACATATGGACAATACCAAAATAAATGATCTAATGACTCTGCCTCCTCACAGCAAAATCTACAGAGCTGGGAAGATTGTATCCCCCATATATATAACATTCCGGCGTTGTTTTGCGTATCAATTCATAAACCATGTGCCATGGAATGGGTACAACGAAAATCTCTTCCCAACTATTTTGCAATTTACATGGCACAGCTGTCAGTTTTTTGGTCCTTAAATGAAATTGGTATATGTTTTTATTTATCACACTTTTCTTTAACCATTTATGTTTTTTAATACAGGGCCGACATACAAGTTCCTTACTTTTTCCCCTTCTACTTGCCTCTTCCATTTTTGTGGTAATGCTGCAATTAGTTGGTTGTAATTTTGGGTAGAGCAGACATTCCCATGTGTCTGTGGTAGCTACTTCTGTGACATGACTCCACCAGTCCTATTTATGATATCATTCACTAAAATTATACCTTTTTTAAACATTTCTTCGAAAAATGTGTTTTTTTAATCAATTAGTATATTTAATATTGTTGTATTATTTGTTCTGTCTTTTCAGGTGGATTAAACTGAAATTGCAACTAACTTTCTAAGGCTTGTTAAAAAAATAGCAATAATTTGAAGATGATTTCCTTTTCAAACAACCGAAAGTGATTTTTCACACTCTTGCCTGCATCTAGCTGATCTAGGGTGTGATCATTAGTCCAAAAGTTGCAAACAAGTTTCTTGGACAAATTCAGGTATGTTTATCTCTGTTTTGTTCCGTTTGCTTCCGTTTAAGAAACATTTTTCAACAGAATTGGCACAATGAATACACCCCTGAACACGTGTGAACACCACAGTTCACTTTCATAGCAGCCACATACAAACAGCATGATAATTTTGCATGTTGTATAATTCCTTCTCGCTAATGTCATAGTCAACATAGCTACTAGAACTAACATGTTAGTAAACCCGCTACAATCATGCAGTCTAGTGTAAAGATATCAAGCAGTTTTGCAGGTACACCGGTGGGATCCGGTGGCAATAAATTAATAAAACCAAAAGCTTACCTTGACTTGGAAAAGCTCCTGTATTGGATAGCCCTAGCCAGCTAGCTAACATGACATCCCTCTCTGTTTGAGCCGGGTGTTTCAGTAGGCTAAACTAGCTAGCTGCTTTCACCAGCTAAGTAATTGAAGAAAAAAAAATGTATCCCTCTTTTGGGATCTGATCCTTAATTTTTGAAGAGATGTATTTGTTTAAAACTGTTCAACTATTGTCTCTTTGAGTCAACTACTCACCAAATTGTATGCAGTGCAGTGCTAGTTTGCTGTAGCATATTGATTGATCTGATCCTTTCATTGGGGGGACAACATGTCAGTTCATGCTGCAAGAGCTCTGATAGGAAGGAGGACGTCCTCTGGAAGTTGAACTTTCAAAATACAGAAATCATCATTGTATGATGCTTTTTGCATCATATGATGCAAAACACAACCTCATATGATGCAAAACACAGCATCATACAGGGATTATTTCTGTCACACCCTGATCTGTTTCACCTGTCTTTGTGCTTGTCTCCACCCCCTCTAGGTGTCGCCCATCTTCCCCACTTTCCCCAGTGTATTTATACCTGTGTTCTCTGCTTGTCTGTTGCAAGTTTGTTTTATTTGTCAAGCCTACTGTAACGTAACTCTAGTTCCTCCTCCTCCTCGGACGAGGAGAGGAGAGAGGGATCGGAAGACCAATTTGCAGCAAGGTATGATGACATATTATTTATTTAAACAAGACACAAAACGAACTATACTTGATTAACTACAAAACAACAAACGACGTAGACGCACCTGAACATAAGAACTTACGTATAACGAAGAACGCATGAAAACAGGAACAGACTACATAAACCGAACAAACGAACAAACAAAACCGAAACAGTCCCATGTGGCGTAACATAACACAGACACAGGAGACAACCACCCACGACAAACAATGTGAAACAACCTCCCTATGTATGTCTCTCAATCAGAGGAAAACGAAAACACCTGCCTCTGATTGAGAGCCATACAAGGTCAATCAAACCTGACACTTAACATAGAACAAACAACACAGACTGCCCACCCAGCTCACGTCCTGACCCACTAAACACAACTATACAAAAGGAAAACAAGGTCAGGAACGTGACATTACCCCCCCCCCAAGATGCGGACTCCGGCCGCAAAACTCAACCTCAAGGGGAGGGTTTGGGTGGGCATCTGTCCACGGTGGCGGCTCCGGCTCTGGACGCTGTCCCCACACCACCATAGTCACTCCCCGCTTCCGTATCCCCCTCCCAATGACCACCCTCCAACTAAACCCACCTAAATGAAGGGGCAGCATCGGGATAAGGGGCAGCACCGGGATAAGGGGCAGCTCCGGGCTGAGGGACGGCAGCTCCGGGCTGAGGGACGGCGGCTCCGGGCTGAGGGACGGCGGCTCCGGGCTGAGGGACGGCGGCTCCGGGCTGAGGGACGGCGGCTCCGGGCTGAGGGACGGCGGATCCTGGCTGAGGGACGGCGGATCCTGGCTGAGGGACGGCTCTGGCAGGTCCTGGCTGAGGGACGGCTCTGGCAGGTCCTGGCTGGACGGCTCTGGCAGGTCCTGGCTGGACGGCTCTGGCAGGTCCTGGCTGGACGGCTCTGGCAGGTCCTGGCTGGACGGCTCTGGCAGGTCCTGGCTGGACGGCTCTGGCAGGTCCTGGCTGGACGGCTCTGGCTGGTCCTGGCTGGACGGCTCTGACTGGTCCTGTCTGGCGGAAGGCTTTGGCTGCTCCTGTCTGGCGGAAGGCTCTAGCGGCTCCTGTCTGGCGGACGGCTCTGAAGGCTCATGGCAGACGGGCGGCTTTGCAGGCTCAGTCCAGACGGGCAGTTCATGCGGCGCTTGGCAGACGGACAGTTCAGACGGCGTTGGGCAGACGGGCAGTTCAGGCGCCGCTGGGCAGACGGCCAGCTCTGACAGCTCGGGACAGACGGGCAGCTCTGACAGCTCGGGACAGACGGGCAGTTCTGGGCAGACTGGCAGACCTGTAGGGAGGAGACGGAGAGACAGCCTGGTGTGTGGGGCTGCCACAGGACCCACCAGGCTGGGGAGACCTACTGGAGGCTTGATGTTAAGAGGAGGCACCTGAAGGACCGGGCTGTGAGGGAGCACTGGAGCTCTGGTGCGCAGCCTTGACACCACTCCCCCAGGCTGGAGTACTACTCCAGCCCGTACCCTCCAGAGTGCAGGCACAGGTTGAACCGGGCTGTGGATGAGCACTGGAGATCTAGTGCCTACTACGCGCACCTCTCTCTTAGGCTCCACTCCCACATTTGCCCGGTACGAGCGAAGCGTAGGCATAGGACGCACTGCACCCTCCCAGCGCCCCGGAGACACAGCACGCAGAGCCGGCGCAGGATACCCTGGACCGAAACTGCGTACCGGAGACCAGACGCGCTGAGCAGGCACAATACGCCCCGGCTGGATGCCCACACTTACACGACACTTTCGGGGGGCTGCCCTATAGCGCACCGGGCTATGGGCACGCACTGGCGACACCGTGCGCTTCACCGCATAACACGGTGCCTGACCAGTGACGCGTTGCTTATAATAAGCACGCGGAGTGCGCTCAGGTCTGCTACCTGGCTTAGCCACACTCCTTTCTAGCCCCCCCCCCAAAAAAATTATGGGGCTGCCTCTCGTACCTGTCGCGCTGCCTTGCTGCCTCCTCATATCGCCGCCGCTCAGCTTTCGCTTCCTCCAGCTCAGCTTTGGGGCGGCGATACTCCCCAGCCTGTGCCCAGGGTCCTTCTCCGTTCAAGATCTCCTCCCATGTCCATGAATCCTGGGATTTCTGCGGTTGCTGTCGCTGCCCTTTTCCCCGCTGCTTGATCCTGGTAATTTGGTGGGTGGTTCTGTAACGTAACTCTAGTTCCTCCTCCTCCTCTGACGAGGAGAGGAGAGAGGGATCGGAAGACCAATTTGCAGCGAGGTATGATGACATATTATTTATTTAAACAAGACACAAAACGAACTATACTTGATTAACTACAAAACAACAAACGACGTAGACGCACCTGAACATAAGAACTTACGTATAACGAAGAACGCATGAAAACAGGAACAGACTACATAAACCGAACAAACAAAACCGAAACAGTCCCATGTGGCGTAACATAACACAGACACAGGAGACAACCACCCACGACAAACAATGTGAAACAACCTCCCTATGTATGTCTCTCAATCAGAGGAAAACGAAAACACCTGCCTCTGATTGAGAGCCATACAAGGTCAATCAAACCTGACACTTAACATAGAACAAACAACACAGACTGCCCACCCAGCTCACGTCCTGACCCACTAAACACAACTATACAAAAGGAAAACAAGGTCAGGAACGTGACACCTACCAGCGTATTCCCCTTGCTCCTGTCTTTTGCTAATTCCTGTTTTCTTGTTTTCCCGATTTTGACCATTCTGCCTGCCCTGACCCTGAGCCTGCCTGCTGTTCTGTACCTTGTCACTCCACCCTAGATTATTGACCTCTGCCTGCCCTGACCCCGAGACTGCCTGCCGTTCTGCACCTTATGGACTCTGATCTGGATTACTGACCTCTGCCTGCCCTGACCCCGAGACTGCCTGCCGTTCTGCACCTTATGGACTCTGATCTGGATTACTGACCTCTGCCTGCCCTGACCCCGAGACTGCCTGCCGTTCTGCACCTTATGGACTCTGATCTGGATTACTGACCTCTGCCTGCCCTGACCCCGAGACTGCCTGCCGTTCTGCACCTTATGGACTCTGATCTGGATTACTGACCTCTGCCTGCCCTGACCCCGAGACTGCCTGCCGTTCTGCACCTTATGGACTCTGATCTGGATTACTGACCTCTGCCTGCCCTGACCCCGAGACTGCCTGCCGTTCTGCACCTTATGGACTCTGATCTGGATTACTGACCTCTGCCTGCCCTGACCCCGAGACTGCCTGCCGTTCTGCACCTTATGGACTCTGATCTGGATTACTGACCTCTGCCTGCCCTTGACCTGTTGTTTGCCTGCCCCCTGTTCTAGTAATAAACTTGTGTTACTTCGACACTGTCTGCATCTGGGTCTTCTCCTGAAACGTTATCATTTCTGTATTTTGAAAGTTACAGTGGGGCAAAAAAGTATTTAGTCAGCCACCAATTGTGCAAGTTCTCCCACTTAAAAAGATGAGAGAGGCCTGTAATTTTCGTCATAGGTACACTTCAACTATGACAGACAAAATGAGAGAAAAAAAATCCAGAAAATCACATTGTAGGATTTTTAATGAATTTATTTGCAAATTATGGTGGAAAATAAGTATTTGGTCAATAACAAAAGTTTATCTCAATACTTTGTTATATACCCTTTGTTGGCAATGACAGAGGTCAAACGTTTTCTGTAAGTCTTCACAAGGTTTTCACACACTGTTGCTGGTATTTTGGCCCATTCCTCCATGCAGATCTCCTCTAGAGCAGTGATGTTTTGGGGCTGTTGCTGGGCAACACGGACTTTCAACTCCCTCCAAAGATTTTCTATGGGGTTGAGATCTGGAGACTGGCTAGGCCACTCCAGGACCTTGAAATGCTTCTTACGAAGCCACTCCTTCGTTGCCCGGGCGGTGTGTTTGGGATCATTGTCATGCTGAAAGACCCAGCCACGTTTCATCTTCAATGCCCTTGCTGATGGAAGGAGGTTTTCACTCAAAATCTCACGATACATGGCCCCATTCATTCTTTCCTTTACACGGATCAGTCGTCCTGGTCCCTTTGCAGAAAAACAGCCCCAAAGCATGATGTTTACACCCCCATGCTTCACAGTAGGTATGGTGTTCTTTGGATGCAACTCAGCATTCTTTGACCTCCAAACACGACGAGTTGAGTTTTTACCAAAAAGTTATATTTTGGTTTCATCTGACCATATGACATTCTCCCAATCTTCTTCTGGATCATCCAAATGCTCTCTAGCAAACTTCAGACGGGCCTGGACATGTACTGGCTTAAGCAGGGGGACACGTCTGGCACTGCAGGATTTGAGTCCCTGGCGGCGTAGTGTGTTACTGATGGTAGGCTTTGTTACTTTGGTCCCAGCTCTCTGCAGGTCATTCACTAGGTCCCCCCCGTGTGGTTCTGGGATTTTTGCTCACCGTTCTTGTGATCATTTTGACCCCACGGGGTGAGATCTTGCGTGGAGCCCCAGATCGAGGGAGATTATCAGTGGTCTTGTATGTCTTCCATTTCCTATTAATTGCTCCCACAGTTGATTTCTTCAAACCAAGCTGCTTACCTATTGCAGATTCAGTCTTCCCAGCCTGGTGCAGGTCTACAATTTTGTTTCTGGTGTCCTTTGACAGCTCTTTGGTCTTGGCCATAGTGGAGTTTGGAGTGTGACTGTTTGAGGTTGTGGACAGGTGTCTTTTATACTGATAACAAGTTCAAACAGGTGCCATTAATACAGGTAACGAGTGGAGGATAGAGGAGCCTCTTAAAGAAGAAGTTACAGGTCTGTGAGAGCCAGAAATCTTGCTTGTTTGTAGGTGACCAAATACTTATTTTCCACCATAATTTGCAAATAAATTCATAAAAAATCCTACAATGTGATTTTCTGGATTTTTTTTTCTCATTTTGTCTGTCATAGTTGAAGTGTACCTATGATGAAAATTACAGGCCTCTCTCATCTTTTTAAGTGGGAGAACTTGCACAATTGGTGGCTGACTAAATACTTTTTTGCCACACTGTATATATCTTGAAAACTTGATTGCTGACAAGCAAAACATTTTGGTACTATGTCAACAATGGATTAATGAAACAAATAACAAAATAAAGTTTTAGGGTGGGATTTTCCTTTAACATATTTGTTCTATAGCAATCTTTCATGTCATAATGGTTGTTAAGGAACATGTATAACCTGACTTCAATCAACTTTCAACTTTCACTTTGCCTAATTTGCTCAATTATAATCATTGACATGTATATTTATTAAAATGGCTGATACTAGATATGGATGCTTTAGATATATGACATTTGGATGTATGATTCAACTGTTATGAGAGGAGAAGGTATGAATGCCAGTTTGAGAGTCTAACATCTGGAGTAATTTCAATTCCTCCACTTCTAGGCCTGTATATGCTAAATGCATGTTGTCATGGATCCAACTGTACAGTATGATTTGATGTTTTATTCAAACTGATTGAAGGAAACTTTCCCAGGCGGAAGTACTGTATCTATTACCAATGAACAATTTTCATATGACCTCTTCCTTTCTTTTTAATTTCTATTGCTGCAGCAAACTCACTGGATGAAGAGTCCTGCTTAACTTTGAGGCTAAAGGATTTCCAAAACAGGGTTTAACTTCAAGGCGTTCTCAGCTCAGGACCATAGAGCTCTGAGACTTTTTAAGGAGAGATTTTCATTTCGCAAATGCTTCATGCCAAACGGCACCCTATTCCCTTAAAAGTGCACCACTTTTGACAAGGGCCCTGGTCAGAAGGAGTGCATTATATAGGGAATAGGGTGCCATTTGGGATGCACACTAAAAGTACAGGAGGCTGATTCTCCAGTCAGGCAATTTATGAAATTGGTTTCTGCATCACTCAACCCATCAGATCAAACCCTTCTTTAATGGTCAATGGGAGAGATAGTCCCTTAGAACAGTCCCTTGTCTATCAAATGTCTCAGAGATGGAGTGCTGATTTAGGGTCAGTTTAGCCTTTAATATCACATTTAATAAGTATACATGGACAGGGAGGAACTGATCCTAGATCAGCACTCCATGAGCCTCTTTGTGAATAAGGGCCCAGATCTTAAACCAGTTAAAAGCTACCCCAATCCTAACTTTAACAATTACTGTATTTGACAAAAATAAGACCTTAGGTCAGCCAACTCTCATTGGGCTGAAGCATAGCACAGACTCATTCATCATCCTAGACTCATACTAGGGCCCTGTGTTTTGCACAATTATGTGACATGCCTGGAATTGAACCTTTATTTAAAGCTTTTTCATGAAACTGTCCCCTTTTTATGCCAGATGGTCCAGCACCATCCTCAGACAATTGCTTACATAGTCACCCGAATCTCTTCAAGCAGTTTGACAACGCAGCTACAAACACATGGAAAACGAGCCGCCTTGCCTCAAATGCTGTTTTTAATGGACATGTTTATGATGCACAGCTTCACACTGGCTCCCACTATTATGTTAAATCTCAAATTAGTAGCAGATGCATGATGAATGGTTTATGATCAGTACACCAGGTGCCTGAAATGTGTTTAGTCCTAATGTTGTCCTCTGGAAGTGGATAATTATGTTTTTTACTGGGCCAGAGAAGATGACAACGTTGGTGCGTGTGTGTGTGTGATTACTCCAAAAAATGTGCACCGGATTCATTCATGTAGTAATGAACTGACCAAATTTCGTTTGGTCAAAGAGTTTGTCATTTAGGGCAGAGCTAATAATACCCAGCATGCTTTGCAACCATACATTTGTACATTTTACATGTACATTTTGGCAATTTAGTAGACACTTTTATCGAGAGCAATGTCGGTCAATGCATTCAACTAAGGTAGATAAGCAACCATATGTAAAAAGTTTGAAAAATTGTAACTGTAGTTAAACTGGTCTGTTGGTTAGCCCTGCTGGATCTGGTGGAGTAGCTCATGGATGAGCAAGAAGCAGATGGGAGTACATAGTTCAAAGCTTCCTACTTAAGTCTTCACTATACTGACATCATTTGGAAATATAACTTTTGAAAGTAAAGTAATGCTTTTTAAAATTTAGTAGTTGAATGCTAGTTCAAAGAGCTAGAACTGACAAAACATTTTAATTGAGTTAAAACATAATTACCTCAATAGATTTTGTAAATCTGACATAATAATTTCTCATTATTATTTCTCAATTTGATTTAATGACACAATTAAATTAAGTAGAACTATATTAATAATTTCATGTAAAAATAACCTTCTTCTATTAAACAGTAACAGCCAAGATCCTTTTAACTCGTAAATTCGGATAGCCATGCTTGCTTCGCCCTCATGTTGGTGCTAGCAAGCAGGCTACGTAGTTCTGGGTATTAGCAGCCAATACAAGAGGGTCTAGAAACTATAGTGAGCTTCGATAGGTCAATAGCAACGCTACAAACATTCAGATTTCCCCAACTTTGGTCCCGCCCATGCTTGTGTCACCCAACGTTCCTCCGCCCGCTTGGTTTCCCTTCATTGAAAATGAATGGGGCTCTGTTGTGCTAGATGGATTTCCGTTGTAACTACTGTCCAAAATGTAGATCCAAATGTGTGTGTGTGTGTGTGTGTGTGTGTGTGTGTGTGTGTGTGTGTGTGTGTGTGTGTGTGTGTGTGTGTGTGTGTGTGTGTGTGTGTGTGTGTGTGTGTATGCATGTGCGTGTGTGCTCTGAGGGGTAAGGTCGGTGTGTGTGCGTACTATGAGGGGTAAGGTCGATGTGGTAAGTGTGGAAAGAGCACCTCAGATCACCTCGGAGCCTGACAAACCTGTGCCTGGGATTAGGATGCCGAGGGTAAATAATTGGGGTTCAGGCATGGGGCGCGTTGCTCAATGACACTGTGGTCATATTCTCTCTCTGCTCTCTCTCTCTCTCTCTCTCTCTCTGTCTCTCTCCCTCTCTCCATCAGTTTACCTAGCTTTACACATGTCCATAATACACCAATCAAACCGTTGACTGGGTTCAGTTCTAAGAGGCTTTTCTATAGTGCTTTTTTATATGGCGAGAACTCCCTTTGTTGGAGAGTGTGACTGTGAGCTGTCCTTAAGTCACTCATGGATCTCAGAATTAACCACCTTTCACAGTCTCACATTATTATGAATTTCCCTGCCTAGGGCACTGTAGGACTATTTTCCAGCATGTGGGGTGTTTGTTTGTCGGGCTGGCTCGGCAATGTCTAGCTCTCACCCATCCCCCCCAACTGAGAGATGGCTATCTCCTTCAGCTCGTGGCTCCAGCCAATCGGAAAGTTCCCATGTCTCATCCCTTACCATGCACGAGCCATGCAATCTTTCTAGGCCCTGATTGGCCAGACAGTTTGACACGCTCTCCAAGGGTATAAATATGTCCCAGACCTGGACGGTCTTTTTCCAGTGTGTGAGCGTGGGTGGACTTGTGTGCATGGGATGCGTGAGAACACGTAAGTTGTTATCGTTATTGTTTTTGTGTTTAGTTGGCTATGTGCTACAAGTAGATGTTGCCTATTTCTGTATAGCTTCATTCTATTCATTGAATGTTGTTAGGTATTATGTTTACATCAACACTGCTCCTTATTATTGCTAGCAATTAATGCATTAATGCAATACTATGTAAGACCTGGTTATCATATACAGTCCTTACTAATTGTGCTATTGTAGTTCTATGCTATTACACTGTTTTAGCTCATCATATCCATCCACTACTGCTCTATTTACAGTATATTTATTGTTCCTTTCATTTCTGAATTACAGATTCATCCCCATGTACATGTCCAGCAGTGTGTGTGTGTGTGTGTGTGAATAAAGTTCCTGCGTGTGTCATCTCTTGGGCTGCCTTATTCAATTTTAACTGGGGGCGCTGCCAGCAAACACGAAGAGCTGAGTCGCTCTCTTTCACACATGAATCACATTTCCTTAACACATTTTACACAGCAGGTAATCTTGGTTAACCCCGAAGTAAAATCTTGCATAATTTGGTCAGCTACGTGATTAACTTCTGGGTCTATACGTGTTAGAAATTGAGAGTTCTGGTGGTTTGCGAAGTCTCGATTCTCACAAAAGGAAACTCTCAACCAAAGCCCCCCACCCCGATCCACTCGAAGCTAAGCACTTACTTAATACCCATCCCGGATCCGGGAGCATCCTCATCAAAAAAGCTGACTAGCATAGCCTAGCCTAACGGGACAGGGATATCATATAATATAATTTTCATGAAATCACAAGTCCAATACAGCAAATGAAAGATAAACATCTTGTGAATCCAGCCATCATTTCCGATTTTTAAAATGTTTTACAGCGAAAACACAATATGTATTTATATTAGCTAACCACAATAGCCAAAGACTCAACCGCATATTTCCACCATGTTTCTACCGCATAGGTAGCTATCACAAAACCGACCAAAAAGAGATAAAATTAGTCACTAACCAAGAAACAACTTCATCAGATGACAGTCTTATAACATGTTATACAATACATTTATGTTTTGTTCGAAAATGTGCATATTTGAGGTATAAATCATAGTTTTACATTGCAGCTACCATCAAAAATATCACCAAAGCAGCCAGAATAATTACAGAGAGCAACGTGAAATACCTAAATACTCATCATAAAACATTTATGAAAAATACATGGTGTACAGCAAATGAAAGATAAACATCTTGTGAATCCAGCCAATATTTCTGATTTTTTAAGTGTTTTACAGCGAAAACACAATATATATTTCTATTAGCTCACTACAGTAGCCAAACACACAACGCAATTTACTCCCCGCAAAAATAGCTTGCACAAAACCGACAAAATAGAGATAAAATTAATCACTAACCTTGAACAAATTCATCAGATGACAGTCTTATAACATCATGTTATACAATACAATTATGTTTTGTTCGAAAATGTGCATATTTAGAGCTATAAATCCTGATTATACATTGTGAATACGTAGCATCGATTCACCAGAATCTCCAGAGATATTTTGGACACTCACCTAATCTGACCAAAGAACTCATCATAAGCTTTACATAAAAATACTTGTTGTATGGCAAATGAAAGATACACTGGTTCTTAATGCAACCGCTGTGTTAGATTTAAAAAAATAACTTTACCATAACATACAGCTTGCGTTATTGCGAGACAGCGCTCACCAAAACGTCGGAGAATAGGAATCAACATTTTCCACAGAAATACGAAATAACATCATAAATTGTTCTTACTTTTGCTGAGCTTCTATCAGAATGTTGTACAAGGAGTCCTTGGTCCAGAATAAATCGTTGTTTGGTTTTAGAATGTCCTTTTCTTCTGTCGAATTCGCGCCACAATGCTAGCCAAGGTTGATAACGTTCCCACCCTCTCTTGACGCAAAGAATGGAAAACTCCAAAAGTCCCAATAAACATTGAATAAACTGATAAAACTCGGTTGAAAAAACCTACTTTACGATGTTATTATCACATGTATCAAATAAAATCAGAGCCGGAGATATTCGCCGTGTAAACCGAAAGCTTTTCAGAAGCTAATGTCGAGCTCCGCCACGCGCCTTGGTAGACAAAGGAAATTCCTGACCTGCCACTCCAAAAGCTCTCATTCGACCCCAGATCAAGCTAGACACCCCATTCCACCTTCCACTGCCTGTTGACATCTAGTGGAAGGCGTATGAAGTGCATGTATATCGATAAATATAAGCCAGTTGAATAGGCAGGCCCTGAAACAGAGCCCCATTTTCAGAATTTTCACTTCCTGTCTGGAAGTTTGCTGCCAAATGAGTTCTGTTTTACTCACAGATATAATTCAAACAGTTTTAGAAACTTGAGAGTGTTTTCTATCCAATAGTAATAATAATATGCATATTGTATGATCTAGAATAGAGTACGAGGCCGTTTAAATTGGGCACGATTTTTTCCAAAGTGAAAACAGCGCCCCCCTATTGACAATAAGTTTTTAAGCACCGCCTTCGCCAAATCCTGATACGTCCATATAACCAGTGACGAAAAAAACAAAGATTGGCCCAAAGACCAGAATTACTGCAGCACATTATCTCACACATCCAATTCAGTCCCGGTAGATTCTTTGGTCTACACGCAGAATCTGCCCACGGGAGATGACAGCAAAGGCAATGTAGAAAATATTTGTCTCTTTAACAGCAAACCCCGTTTATTCCAGACATTTAAAAATAGGAGTTTTAAAGGACATGATGAACATGGAGGATGACATCATTGTGATTTGAACTGAACATCTGTGAACCAGACAGTTAATTAACCAGACAGTTTCATTTAATTAATATGTAGGCTAGATGAGGGGAAATTCAACTTACCATAGTCATATATAAACATAATAAATTGCATCTGCCCTCCTTAGTCATTACAGCTACACAGAAAAATTCCTGTTTGTTAGTGTGGCTTGCAACAGCACCCACATTTTAGATATTGTACAAATTATTTCGGACACATAGTTATTATTATTCTTTACAATGCTACTCCTCTTACCCTGTTTAAGCTAGAAATACCGTTCAAACTTTAAAACGTGTAGACTAGTCTGGAATAGTGTGCTTGTATACAATTTGTGATATATCTTTAATACTTTTTAAATTATTAAACTCTTTGTCCTTTTTTTGTCCACTTTCATGGGATTTCCTTTGCATTCTAAATATCCCATTGTGACATCATCACTCCCAACATTCTATTTTATTCACTGTAAACAACTTAACTTTTGACTCATCAGCTACTTTGACCACTTTCCCAACAGATTCAATCAAAAGTTAGAATGAAATCTTCCAGTACTTCTCTGCTATTCAAATCTGAAATCATAACTGATTATCTGGTACCGATCAAACATTACAGATGTTTAAATAACCGTATCAACAACATTTTCTCTAACTTTTTATAAACAACTGACATTTTTACCACTTTCCCAACAAGTTAGACAAAAAGCTAGCGAGTATGACATCTTTTTCTGCTTCTCTGCTATTCCAATCTGAAGTCAGAAAAAAAATATATCCTACCAATCTAAACGATACAGCTGTTTTAGTAACCACATTAACACTTTTCCCCCAACTTTTTCCAAACCACTGAATTTTTTACCACTTACGCAGGACTTTAGACAAAAACGTATACAGTCTGACATCTTGGTCTACTTCTCTGCTATTCAAATCCGGAATCAGAACATAATTATCTTCTACCAATCCAAAGTTACAGCTTTTTGTCTGAGTTTAGAGTGATGAAAAGTAGCTAGCTAACGTCAGCTAACAGCTCTCATGTCTCATCATTGAGCAGTCCAAATGGATATGTTGCTATGTATACACATGCATTTCAATGGCTTTTTTTTTTTTTTTACCTATCTCCTCTTTCTCCGTTTAAGCTATCAACTCCAAACCAACGTTGAGATGTTCAGATTGACCCTTCTTAGATTGCTTGTTAAAAGATTTGTTATACTATAAAGACTTTTTGAAATATAACCATTTATCATTTGCATAAATTAACATGAGTTTGAATGCGAACCACAGGAATACAGAGGTAGTTAGTCAAAATGGTCCTGCTCCTTGGCCAATTAAGCTACAAGACCAACTTTAAAACATTCAGGCTATCCTAACTTCAAACTATTTAAAACTTGTATCAACTATAACTATATAAAGTCTTCAGAGACTACGGTGAACGTTTCATCCCATGTAGGAGCTGCACCTATTTTGTACAGTTCTGGGATAATACTGACTTGCCAAATTTCCAATGTGGAAACTGTCAACTTATTGAGAAATATATGTCTGGGCTGAACATCCAGAGTAAGCAAATTGAGAGATTACAGCATATCCAGACATTCTGGTATTGACTGAAACTTGGATCTCTGGGAACATTCTGGACACTCTGAACACTCTGATATTAATGTTGAGGGTTATAATGTGTTCAGAGCTGACAGACAGGGTAGAGGTGGTGGAGTGGCCATTTTCATAAAATAAAAAAAAGTATTTGGTTCTTTATTGAAATCCATTTCCCTTGCCAAAAAATGTTGAGCCACTTTAAGCCTTTGTCTGGGGGAAAAATGTATCCATAACTGTTATACCGATCTACCGTCCTCCTCCTGCTAACCTTTGTGCACTCGAGGAGTTAACTAGTTTGTTGTCTTCTTTTACTAAATCAGAAGTTATTATCCTGGTTGACCTAAATTGTGATTGGGAAATGTAGGCTTCAGACAATCTAAAAGACATGAGTAATGATCTAAACCTAACACAGCTGGTGACTAAGCCTATACGGCCCAACCCTAAAGATCCTTCAAAGTTAACTCTGATTGATCTTATTTTAACGAATACACAAGAGAAATATGTTTCTACTGGTGTCTTCGCCCAAGACATTAGTGACCATTGCCCAGTTGTTTGTGTTAGAGATGTGAGAATACAAAAATCTGAGCCTCATGTCATCACAAAGAGCTTTAAAAACTTCTTCAGAGAACAGGCTTTTTTACCTGATCTTTATTTTAGTAACCTTCATTGTATTTCAGCTCTGACTGAAACTGATTTAGCTTTGAGCCTTTTGATTGATATCTTCAATACTATTAGGGATAATCATGCTCCCTTCAAAAAAACAAGGGTTAAAGGTAGATTGAATGCCTGGTACACTCCGGAATTATCAGAAGTCATTCATAAAAGAGATGATGCTTGGGTCAAGGGCAGGAACACAGGCTTAGGCCTGGACTGGCAAGCTTTTAAGCAACTGAGGAATCATTGTGTAAGACAAATCAGAAAGGCTAAATCTTATTATTATGTAACCGCTCATTCGGATTGTAATGGGAACCCGGCTAAATTCTGGCAAACTGTCAAATCCTTTTCTTTGAAGGCTTTAAACAGAAAAATATGTCAAATCAAATCAAACTTTATTAGTCACATGCGCCAAGTGTAGACCTTACCGTGAAATGCTTACTTACAAGCCCTTAACCAACAGTGCAGTTCAAGAAGAGTAAAGAAAATATTTACCAAATAAAATAAAATAAAAAAAATAATAAAAGGTAACACAATAAAAATAACAATAACGAGGCTTTATACAGTCCTGGATGCTTTGCTAGCAATAGACAACAAGGAATCCACAGGGGCCGACCAATTGGATCCTGGTCTACTTCAGTATGCAGTGCCCATCACTGTTGGCTCAATAACCCACATTTATTATTTTACATTGTTATCAGGAAATACTCCAAAAGTATGGAAATCAGCTCTTGTGCTGCCATGCCATAACCACCGGGATAGTAGTAATCTTAATCATTATCGCCCCATTTCAAGGATTCCTTGTCTAGCTTAGATTCTTGATCCTTGGTAAATGTACAACTTTGCTCTTTTTTATCTGAGAAATGTATTTTGAATGTAAACCAATCAGGGTTTAGACCTGGGTATAGCACTATGACAGCAACCACATTAGTTGGTAATGATCTCCTCAATCCTTTAGACACTAAAATGAAATGTGCTGCTTTGTTTGTGGACCTGTCAAAAGCTTTTGATACTGTTGATCATGCTATGTTATTAAATAAGTTGTCCTTGATAGGCCTGAGCTCTGACACCTGTTCATGGTTTCATGATTATCTTAGTGATAGACCTCAGGCCATCGTGATTGATGGGGTCAAGTCTGAATTTCTTGAAGTACATAAAGGTGTACCAGAGAGGTCGATTTTGGGACCTGTTCTCTTCACTATTTATATAAACACCATTGGTCAATCTGTTAAAAATTGTAAATTTCATCTGTATTTGGATGATACTATTATGTATGCTATTGCCCTGACTGTTGATCTGGTTGTGTCAATGTAACAGTTTAACTTTAGACCGTCCCCTCGCCCCGGGCGCGAACCAGGGACCCTCTGCACACATCAACAACAGTCACTCACGAAGCGTCGTTACCCATCGCTCCACAAAGGCCGCGGCCCTTGCAGAGCAAGGGGAACCACTACTTCAATGTCTCAAAGTGAGTGACGTAACCGATTGAAACGCTATTAGCGCGCACCACCGCTAACTAGCTATCCATTTCACATCCGTTACACTCACCCCCCTTTCGACCTCCTCCTTTTCCGCAGCAACCAGTGATCCGGGTCAACAGCATCAATGTAACAGTTTAACTTTATGGCCGTCCCCTCGCCCATACCCGGGCGCAAACCAGGGACCCTCTGCACACATCAACAACTGCCTCCCACGAAGCATCGTTACCCATCGCTCCACAAAAGCTGCGGCCCTTGCAGAGCAAGGGGAACCACTACTTCAAGGTCTCAAAGCGAGTGACGTAACCGATTGAAAAGCTATTAGCGCGCACCACCGCTAACTAGCTATCCATTTCACATCCGTTACATCAAAACTACAGTCAGATTGTATAGCTATGCAGGAATCACTTGCTGATTTAAAACTTGTGCTTAATACGGGAAAAACGAAATACCTGTTGTTTTTAAACTCTCATAAGAGTGTTTCAGATTAACTACATGTTCACTCATTAGATGGTTCTTCAGTCGAATGTGTTCCCGCATATAAATACTTAGGCATTTGGATTGATATGGATTTGACGTTTAAAAAACATATAGATGAGCTGGTTAAGAAGCTAAGATTTAAAGTTGTCTTTTTCTACAGAAACAGATGGTGCCTTTCTCTAAGCAGTAAAAATCGGATTATTCAGTCTGTAAGGACAGACGCTGGGAGACGAGAAGCAAGTACAGGGAGTGAATATTTAATAAAAAAACAGACAGGAAACAAAACATGAACAGCGTCTGGACAAGGGACACATAACGTCATTAATGCTGACACGGGGATCAAACTGAGGAATAGACAAATAAAGACGAGACAATCCAGAAAGTGATGGAGTCCAGGTGAGTCCAATGAAGTGTTGATGCGCGTAACGATGGTGACAGTTGTGCGTAAAGATGGGCAGGCTGGCACCCTCGAGCACCAGAGAGGGCGAGCGGGAACAGGCGTCATAGTACCCCCCTTCTAGGGGAGCCACCCGGCGTCCCACCTAGGCGAGCCTGACGGGCCGGCAGAGGCGTGAGAGCTGGACGAGCCGGTTGAGGCGTGAGACCCGGACGAGCCGGCTGAGGCGTGGGAGCCGGCTGAGGCGTAGGAGCCTGAGGAGCCAGCTGAGGCATCCCCAGTTCCATCGACAGCGGCACCCGGACCTGACGTCACCAACCAAAACAAAAAACAAACAAAACCTCCCTGATGCTTCCAATATTGGTGTCAGCATTCTGTAAAAACAGAGGCTGGGAGACGAGAAGCAAGTACAGGGAGTGAATATTGAATGAATAAACAGACAGGAAACAAAACACGAACAGCGTCTGGACAAGATACACATGACAACATTAATGCTAACACGGGGATCAAACTGAGGAATAGACAGATAAAGAGGAGGCAATCAATAAAGTGATGGAGTCCAGTTGAGTCCAATGAAGCGGCTGATACGCGTAACAATGGTGACAGGTGTGCATAATGATGGGCAGCCTGGCGCCCTTGAGCGCCAGAGAACACAGTCTACCTTTCTATCTGTTCTTGATTATGGTAATATTATTTATCAAAGTGCAGCTAAATTGGAATGGAAATGGTGCTCCACCAAACTGGAAGTCTTCCGACTAGCTTGGAAAGACAGTACTGTACAATATCGAAAACCCCTCACTGCTGCTCGATCATCCTATTTTACTAACCTAATTGAGGAGAATAAGAACAATCCAAAATGTATTTTTGATAATGTTGCAAAGCTAACTAAAAAGCAGTGTTCGACAAGAGAGGAGGGGTTTCACTTTTTCAATGAAAAGATCATGATCATTAGAAAGCAAATTACGGACTCCTCTTTGAGGAGGTCAGAGACCTGGCCGTGTGGTGCCAGGATAACAACCTCTCCCTCAATGGGATCAAGACAAAGGAGATGATTGTGGACTACAGGAAAAGGAGGACGAGCACGCACCCATTCTCATCAACGGGGCTGTAGTGGAGGAGGTTGAGAGCTTCAAGTTCCTCGGTGTCCACATCACCAACAAACTATCATGTTCCAAACACACCAAGGCAGTCGTGAAGAGGGCACGACAAAGCCTATTCCCCTCAGCAGACTGAAAAGATTCTACAGCTGCACCATCGAGAGCATCCTGACTGGTTGCATCAGTTGTCGCCTGTTACGGCAACTGCTTGGCCTCCGACCGCAAGGCACTACAGAGGGTAGAGCGTACGGCCCAGTACATCACTGGGGCCAAGCTTCCTGCCATCCAGGGCCTCTATACCAGGCGGTGTCAGAGGAAGGCCCTAGAATTTGTCAAAGACTCCAGCCACCCTAGTCATAGACTGCTCTCTCTGCTACCGCACGGCAAGTTGTCCTGGAACGCTAAGTCTGGGTCCAAAAGGCTTCTTAACAGCTTCTACCCCCAAGCCATAAGACTCCTGAACAGCTAATCAAATGGCTACCCAGACTATTTGCATTGCCCCCCCTCTTTTACGCTGCTGCTACTCTCTGTTTATTATCTATGCATAGTTACTTTAACTCTACCTACGTATACATATTACCTCGACTAACCAGTGCCCACGCACATTGACTCTGTACCGGTACCCCCTGTATATAGCCTCGCTATTGTTATTTTACTGCTGCTATTTAATTATTCGTTACTTTTATTTTTTATTTTTTACTTATCTATTTTTTACTTAACACTTATTATTTTTTTGTATGTAAGCATTTCACTCATGTGACGAATAAAATTTTATTTGATTTTATCTGCATATTTCTCTAAAGCTCAGTTGTCCTGAGTCTGCACAGAATTACCAGGATTACTAGGATCAATGGAGACACTCAAGTTTTTTAATCCTGTATCTCTTGACACATTCATGAAAATAGTCATGGCCTCTAATCCGTCAAGCTACATACTGGATCCTATTCCAACTAAACTACTGAAAGAGCTACTTCCTGTGCTTGGCCCTCCTATGTTGAACATAATAAATGGCTCCCTACCCACCGGATGTGTACCAAATTCACTAAAAGTGGAAGTAATAAAGCCTCTTGAAAAAGCCAAACCTTGACCTGGGAAATGTAAAAAACTATTGTCCTATATCGAATCTTCCCTTCCTCTCAAACATTTTAGAAAAAGCTGTTGCGCTGCAACTCACTGCCTTCCTGAAGACAAATAATGTATATGAAACGATTCGGTCTGATTTTAGACTAAGATTGCACTCGTGAAGGTGATAAATTACCTTTTAATGGCGTCAGACCAAGACTCTGCATCTGTCCTCGTGCTCCTAGACCTTAGTGCTGCTTTTGACACCATCGATCATCACATTCTTTTGGAGAGATTTGGTCTACGTGGACAAGTTCTGTCCTGGTTTAGATCTTATCTGTCGGAAAGATATCAGTTTGTCTCTGTGGATGGTTTGTCCTCTGACAAATCAATTGTACGTTTCGGCATTCCTCAAGGTTCCGTTTTAGGACAGCTATTGTTTTCACTATATATTCTACCTCTTGTTGATGTCATTCGGAAATACAATGTCAACTTTCACTGCTATGCGGACGACACACATGTTTTGATGAAACATGGTGAAGCCCAAAATTGCCTACCCTGGAAGCCTGTGTTTCAGACATAAGGAAGTGGATGGCTGCAAATGTTTTACTTTTAAACTCAGACAAAACAGAGATGCTAGTTCTAGGTCCCAAGAAACAAAGAGATCTGCTGTTGGATCTAACAATTAATCTTGTCGTTTCAATGTCGTTTCAAATAAAACTATCAAGGACCTCGGCATTACTCTGGACCCTGATCTCTCTTTTGACAAACATATCAAGAATATTTCAAGGACAGCTTTTTTCCATCTTCGTAACATTGCAAAAATCAGAAACTTTCTGTCCAAAAATTATGCAGAAAAGCTAATCCATGCTTTTGTCACCTCTAGATTAGACTACTGAAATGCTATACTCTCCGGCTACCCGGATAAAGCACTAGAATCCTGCTAGAATCCTGACTAGAACCCAAAAATGTGATCATATTACTCCAGTGCTAGCATTGGCTTCCTGTTAAGGCTAGGGCTGATTTCAAGGTTTTACTGCTAACCTACAAAGCATTACATGGGCTTGCTCCTACCTATCTCTCCGATTTGGTCCTGCCGTACATACCTACACGTGCGCTACGGTCACAAGGCCTCCTTATTGTCCCTAGAATTTCTAAGCAAACAGCTGGAGGGAGGGCTTTCTCCTATAGAGCAACATTTTTATGGAATGGTCTGCCTACCCATGTGAGAGACGCAGAAGTCTTTACTGAAGACTCATCTCTTCAGTAGGTCCTATGAGAGTGTAGTCTGGCCCAGGTGTGCGAATGCGAACGGCAAGGCACTGGAGCGATGAACCGCCATTGCTGTCTCTGCCTGGCTGGCTCCCCTCTCTCCACTGGGATTCTCTGCCTCTGACCCTATTACGGGTGCTGAGTCACTGGCTTACTAGTGCTCTTCCATGCCGTCCTTAGGAGGGGTGCGTCACAGACGTGATCTTCCTGTCTGGTTTTGCGCCCCTCGGGCTCGTGCAGTGGAGGAGGTCTTCGTGGGCTATACTCAGCCTTGTGTCAGCGTAGTAAGTTGGTCTGTTGATATCCCTTTAGTGGTGTGGGGGCTGTGCTTTGGCAAAGTGGGTGGGGTTATATCCTGCCTGGTTAGCCGTGTCCCGGGGTATCGTCGGACAGAGCCACAGTGTCCCCCGAACCACCCCTGTCTCGGTCTCCAGTATCTATGCTGCAATTGTCTATGTGCCGGGGGGCTAGGGTCAGTCTATTATATACGGTGTAATTCTCCCATCTTATCTGGTGTCCTTTGTGAATTTAAGTATGATCCCTCTAATTCTCTTTCTCTCCCTCTCTCCCTCTCCTCCCGGAGGACCTGCGCCCTAGGATCATGCCTCAGGACTACCTGGCCTGATGCCTCCTGGCTGCCCCCAGTCCACCTGGTCGTGCTGCTGCTCCAGTTCAACTGTTCTGCCTGCGGCTAGAGAACCCTGACCTGTTCCGCGGACGTACTACCTTGTCCCAGACCTGCCGTTTTCAACTCTCTCTCTCTCTCTCTCTCTACCACACCTGTTGTCTCAACCTCTGAAAGCTTGGCTATGAAAAGCCAACTGACATTTACTCCTGAGGTACTGACATGCTGCACCCTCTACAACCACTGCTTATTATTTGACCCTACTGGTCATCTATGAACGTTTGAACATCTTGAATAACAATCTGGCCTTAAATGGCCATGTAGTCTTGTAATCTCCACCTGGCACAGCCAAAAGAGGCCTGGCCCCCCCTCAGAGCCTGGTTCCTCTCTAGGTTTCTTCCTAGTTTCTGGCCTTTCTAGGGAGATTTCCACCTTGCTTCTACATCTGCATTGCTTGCTGTTTGGGGTTTTAGGCTGGGTTTCTGTATGGCACTTTGTGACATCTGCTGATGTAAAAAGGGATTTATAAATACATTTCATTGCTACTACTCTTAAACCTTTGGATGCCATCTACCATAATGCTCTTCGTTTTGATACAGGCTACAGTTTTGATACTCATCACTGCATCCTATATCAAAAGGTTGGCTGGACTTTGCTAAAGACCTGTCGATCTCTACAGACCCTACTTCATAAACCTCCGTCTTATTTAACTTTGATGTTGAAGTATAGACACCTGAGTTGGCTAACCCATTCACAGGATTGGTTATCTCTTGAGGTTCCTAGGGTCTCCACCGAGCTAGGTAAATCTGATTTTATTTTTAGCGCACCATATTTCTGGAATTATCACGCCCTGATCTGTTTCACCTGTCCTTGTGCTTGTCTCCACCCCCCTCCAGGTGTCGCCCCTCTTCCCCATTATCCCCTGGGTATTTATACTTGTGTTTTCTGTCTGTCTGTGCCAGTTCGTCTTGTTTGTTCAAGCCTACCAGCGTTTTGTCTCAGCTCCTGTTTGTCCCTAGTCTCTCTTTTTCTCGTCCTCCTGGTTTTTGACCTTTGCCTGACCTGACCCTGAGCCTGCCTGCCGTCCTGTACCTTGGACTCTACTCTGGATTATCGACCCCTGCCTGCCTTGACCTGTCATTTGCCTGCCCCTGTGGTTACAATAAACATTGTTACTTCACACAGTCTGCACTTGGGTCTTAACTTGATTCCTGATAGGAACAAAATTCAAAATACAGTATATTCATCTTGATGTTCTGGTGCAGTTCGGGCAATTTAAAGTATTGATTGGGGACTTATTTACAGAGGATGGCATAATCTAACTCACCAACAGTAACTCTTAAACTGTTCAAGCTTGATACACCAAACCAACTTTCACATGTTAGGGCTATCCTGACTTCAAATTCTTTTAAACTTTTATCAACTTAAACTATATTAATTAGGATAAAATAACCCACCAACAGCAACTCTTGAACCGTTGAAGCTAGAGACACCAAACCAACTTTCACATGTTCAGGCTATTCTAAGAAGTTAAAATTCCGTAAAACGTTTATAAACTATAACTATATAAATTAGCATACATTAGCATACAATAACCTACCAACAGTAACTCTTGAACCGTCCAAGCTAGAGACACCAAAACAACTTCACATGTTCCGGCTATCATATCCACTGACACAAAAACACTTTTCAAGAGCTGAAGCAAGTCACATATTTTTCTTCATGCAAAATTAACATCTAGTTTGCAAATGCTATTGAATAAACTGCAGAGGGATATAACACTGCAGAATCAATGACTTCGCTTATTTTGATAAACAACATGAAATAACTTGTCTGATTCAATAAGAAAGCTAAAGTTATATATGTGTTTTTTGGTTGTCGAGTCAATTAGAGTTAGACCATGCCAATTATAAGTTTATCTTAAAAAAAGAGATAATAATAATAATAATAATATACAGTTGAAGTCGGAAGTTTACATACACCTTAGCCAAATACATTTAAACTCAGTTTTTTTTACAATTCCTGACATTTAATCATAGTAAAAATTCCCTTTCTTAGGTCAGTTAGGATCACAACTTTATTTTAAGAATGTGAAATGTCAGAATAATAGTAGGGAGAATGATTTATTCCAGCTTCAATTACTTTCATCACATTCCTAGTGGGTCAGACGTTTACATGCACTCGATTAATATTTGGTAGCATTGCCTTTAAATTGTTTAACTTGGGTCAAACGTTTCGGGTAGCCTTCCACAACCTTCCCACAATAATTTTGGTGAATTTGGGCCCATTCCTCCTGACAGAGCTGGTGTAACTGAGTCAGGTTTGTAGGCCTCCTTGCTCGCACACGCTTTTTCAATCTGCCCACACAATTTCTATAGGATTGAGGTCAGGGCTTTGTGATGGCCACTCCAATACCTTGACTTTGTTGTCCTTAAGCCATTTTGCCACAATTTTGGAAGTATGCTTGGGGTCAATGTCCATTTGGAAGAACCATTTGCGACCAAGCTTTAACTTCCTGACTGATGTCTCGAGATGTTGCTTCAATATATCCACATAATTTTCCTGCCTCATGATGCAATCTATTTTGTGAAGTGCACCAGTCCCTCCTGCAGCAAAGGACCCCCACAACATGATGCTGCCACCCCCGTGCTTCACGGTTGGGATGGTGTTCTTCGGCTTGCAAGCCTCCCCCTTTTTCCTCCAAACATAACAATGGTCATTATGGCCAAACAGTTCTATATTTGTTGCATCAGACCAGACGACATTTCTCCAAAAAGTACAATCTTTGTCCCCATGTGCAGTTGCAAACCGTAGTCTGGCTTTTTTATTGCAGTTTTGGAGCAGTGGCTTCTTCCTTGCTGAGCGGCCTTTCAGGTTATGTCGATATAGGACTCGTTTTACTGTGGATATAGATACTTTTGTACCTGTTTCCTCCAGCATCTTCACAAGGTCCTTTGCTGTTGTTCTGGGATTGATTTGCACTTTTCGCTCCAAAGTACGTTAATCTCTAGGAGACAGAACACGTCTCCTTCCTGAGCGGTATGATGGCTGCGTGGTCCCATGGTGTTTATACTTGCGTACTATTGTTTGTACAGATGAACGTGGTACCTTCAGGCGTTTGGAAATTGCTACCAAGGATGAACCAGACTTGTGGAGGTCTACAATTTATTTTCTGAGATCTTGGCAGATTTCTTTTGATTTTCCCATGATGCCAAGTAAAGAGGCACAGAGTTTGAAGGTATACCTTGAAATGCATCGACAGGTACACCTCCAGTTGACTCAAATTATGTCAATTAGCCTAACAGAAGCTTCTAAAGCCATGACATACTTTTCTGGAATTTTCCAAGTTGTTTAAAGGCACAGTCAACTTAGTGTATGTTAACTTCTGACCCGCTGGAATTGTGATACAGTGAATTATAAGTGAAATTATCTGTCTGTAAACATTCGTTGGAAAAATTACTTGTGTCATGCACAAAGTAGATGTCCTAACCGACTTGCCAAAACTAGTTTGTTAAAAAGAAATTTGTGGAGTGGTTGAAAAACGAGTTCTAATGACTCCAACTTAAGTGTAAGTGTATGTAAACTTCCGACTTAAACTGTATATATATATATATATATATATTATATATATATATGTGTGCGTTTGTGTGTGTGTTATTTCAGAGTATTTAGGCAAATTAACTGGCTAACTGTTCAATTGCATAGCTGGGATGCACATTGCTCAGTTTATAGACAAGCCAGCTCAACTTCCGGGCGGGCTTTCGCGCGTGAGGGGCAGCGGGTGAGAGTGGAGGAGAGGGATAAAGCAGAGCGCGCTGCCAGAAAAATGTGGGGCTCGTCCTTAAACCTGACGTCAGCAGGCACGAGCTTTAATAACATCACCAGTCCCAGACCCAGACAGTGGTCCTCGCGGAGGAGATGACAACTAGAAGAAGATTGCCTGGGACTTGTGGAGTGCGAAATATTTTGTTTTTAGTAAAGGAATAATTCTGGGTTCAATGAATTTACAATTCCTAACCAGTGATGAGCTGGCTGCTAAAGTGGATTCTTATAGCAGCAGGGATTCAACAGGTGAGAAAGTGCCAATATAATACTTTTTTTATAAACACATGGTTTAAGCCTTTTTTACCAAATCTATTCATTTCTGAAGTGCCAGATCTGATTCATGATTTCTTTAGAATAGAATAGTATTATTGATGCTTCCGGGAAAAATTCACCGTGTATTCACAAGTTATCCCTCCATTTGTTAGTTGTACTTTACTGCCACCATGTGGTTATGTGGAGTCATGTTTTGCATTTTACTCCAGATTCAAGAACTTCTTGGACAGTACTGTAATAGCATGGCATCAACAAACATTAAATACTATGTTTCTAGTTTAATTTGGCCCTATCTGCCAAGTTATAAAAGGTTCTTCATCAATTCAATACTTCACACGTTAAAACTGCTCACACAGTCTCAAAATGTCTGGCCTCAAACTTAAGTTATATCACTCACACTGCATCTAAATGGGAGAGAAAATACAACTGCTTACACAAAGAGATGAAGGTGAGCGTCTATGATGCTCTATGTTGATTTGACCAGAGTTGTGCTCATGGTCTACCCTCAACATTCAGCTTGCACTTTCTCAACCTGACAACAGACTGCATGTGTGACACAACATTGGTCATTTCACCCAGGTTTGGCAGGGGTTAGAGGTCAAATCAGTTGAACACTCCACATCTGAGGAAAGAAAGTTCCAAGTTTCTTATCTGACCAATATGGCAGTATTGTCAAGGTCACATTAGAAGTCAATCAAGATGTTTGATAAACCATTTATCACTTTTTTCATTCCCCGATGCCCAAACAGCGTTTGATGTTGATGTTATATGTCTGCTTGAGGTCACAAGGTCACACAAAGGTCACACAAAAGGTCAAGGGGTTATAAGTCTGAACAGGTGATGGTATTCACATTAATCTCAATACCAATTTTGGCTGTCTAGATATGATGGGGGTAAGGAACAATGAAACTTTGTATACACGTACATAAACCGACAAGCACAAAGCTTCTCATCTCAACAGAAAACCCAGTTCAAATTCCTGTTATGCAATATGTATATATATGGATTTAAAGATTTTTTTTTGTACTCTTCATCCAATTTCCCTTCATTTTTAGATTAAAAAGCTACATGGAGATGATAAACTGTTATTGTCATGATCAGTTGTTGTCCGTGTCTTTCTCATTACCTTGTGAAACACCCCCAGAATGCCCTTTAATGCTAAAAGTAACACGTTGTCTGAATCCCAAATGGCACCCTATTCCGAAATAGTGCACTATATAGGGAATAGGGTGCCATCTGGGATGTAACCGTGTTCTCTGATGTTGTTGTGTAATGACTGAGCCTGATGACTGCTGACGCTTCAGCGGCAGATCCCCTGGGTACTGGCTCTGTGGTACACCCATGATTACATCTCATTTATCTGCATTAAACATCCTATGCGCTCAATGGATTTACTATTTATTACTATAATTATATTAGAAAAACGTGAAGGCAGCTGATGGGCTGCCAAGAACAAGCTTAGGAAAACAAAAATAAACATGATTAAGGGGTCTTTTTCACATTTAATTAATTGCAGATTAATTGTGTCTGTATAACCTACCTGGATCAGAAGCTCTTTGGCTTTTATGATATTAATATTAACATGTTGAGGCTGAAATGTAATTAGAGAGGTTTAATACAGAATAAGACCCTGCTGTAACCTGCATGGGAATCTCCAAGAAAAGTTCATTTAGCACTGTTGGTCGGCCCATACTGGAGGCAGCGGTTGCTGTTATGACATCAACATTAGTTACAATTGTTTTCATTGAGACGGTTTCCTGGACAAAGATTAAGCCTTGTCCTGGACTAAAAAGGCCTAGTCTGTGTCTGGGAAACCAGCCCCAAAAAGTTCCCAACAAAAAATCTGTTTGTTGAATGTTCAGACATCAGAAATGAAAGTTTGGCCCTCAGACGTTAGGCATAAAAGAGTGTCTCGTTCACAAAGTATGACATTTTAAAGTAGCCCATTAGGCAATCTGGCTACTCCATGTGTAATAATGGGTTATGGAACACTCTGTGTCCTGACTCATACGAGGAAGTCCTGCTCTTATAATGTGAGGCCAAGACTGAGAATCATTTTTGGAGTTATAAATACTGAGCCAGCGGACGAGCCAGTTTCCTCTGTAGGGACTTAAACAGTCTGGATCCAAGACCAACCGCCAGTTGTTTGGTTGTAAAACCCTTCCTAGTGGCTTGTTCAGACAGCACATCTGTTTGGAGTGCTTTAAAAAGGGCTGTTTTTCATTTGATCACACACACAAAAACTGGGTTTCTGATCTCGGCATAAATATATACAGTTTGTACAGGCAATATTCATGGGGTGAAATGTTGGACACGTTTTATTGTATTGTCACATCAGCTGTGAAAATACTTTTATATTTTCAAAGAAACTATGAAAAATGGCCTACAGGCAGAATATTGTGTAGACAGGGGAACAAAAAGTACTTTGACTAATCAGCGTCATATTGATGAAATCATTTTGATTTCATATTCTTTCTTTTACCTCCCTTACCCTGTTAATCAACCTTGTTGTTGTACAATCCGAACAAGAAGGCCAGCCAGACCTTTTAGCACATTCAGGACTTGCAACACTTATCTAGCCAAATAGGGGATTTGGGTCTATTTAGTTCTTAGGCCGATATAGGACATGTTGGAAATAAAAAAGATTAAGGACATGAAGCTAATTACGACTTTGATCCTTGGGGCAACAGCCTATTATTCCCCTGTAACTGTTGCTACGTCAACTTAGCAACAGTATTTTGGGTGGCACTTATATAATGTGATTGTGATACAGGTGATCCACGTGCTAACAAGTACATGTGCTTCACAGGAGGTTGGTGCCACCTTAATTGGGGAGGACGGGCTCATGATAATGGCTGGAGCGGAATGGGAGGAACGGCCATTCCATCTACTCCGTTCCAGACATTATTATGAGCCATCCTCCCCTCAGCAGCCTCCACTGATTGTGCTTTTAATTGTCCTAGACATAGAAACGTACACAGATAACATACTGTACATCTTTGATGCTTTAGGAATGTCTGTTCTCTACTTACATGGTTTATTGTGTTACCAAAAGTCATAGCGTTTGACCATAGAAAACTAAAATATGTCTTATGTATATCAAAGTGCATAACACTAACTCCTCCCTGTCCCTCTCATCTAGGCCTACTCCCAGACCCAGAATTCCACTGCCATGCTGCCCCTAGCAGAATCCACAGACCTAGAGCCATACAACCGGACCCAGTACTGCCACTGGCCCTGTGAGTGCCCCCTGGTCCCCCCTTCCTGCCCTTCAGGGGTGAGCTTGCTCATGGATGGCTGTGACTGCTGCAAGGCCTGCGCCAGGCAGGTGGGGGAGGAGTGCAACGAGGCAGACACTTGCGACTACCATAAGGGACTGTACTGCGATTACAGCTCAGACAAGCCTAGGTACGAAAAAGGAGTGTGTGCATGTAAGTGTCATTTACCACACATACTCTAACCTACTAAAGACACCAATCATGATTAAAGGAATAATCCACTCAAAAACTATATTTTGGTATTTGTTTCATTAGTTCAGTGCTGATACAGTCCCAAAATATGTTGCATGTCAGCAATCTGGTTTTCAAGATATATCAAATTGTAACTTGCCACATTATCATGATGATGTGGCAAGTTACAATTTGCTTCTTGAAAGTCCTATATCTTGAAAACCTGATTGCTGACATACAAAACATTTTGGGACTGTATCAGCAGTGGACTAATGAAAAAAATACCAAAAGATAGGTTTCACAATCATATTACCCAATGTCATGACATGTTTGTTTCTGTTCAGATAACACTAAAAACATAGTCTGCTACATGATATTGTTATCATTACCTTATTCACTGTGTATCTCTCTGTGATGTAAGACTGCTGTCCTGACCTTCTTTGCCAGATATGGTTGGCACGGGCTGCGAGCATGACGGTGTGATCTACCGGAATGGGCAGAGCTTCAAACCCAGCTGTAAATACCAGTGTCTGTGTGTGAACGGGGCCATCGGGTGCGTGACCCTGTGTACGGACTCCCAGCCCCCCCGGGTGTGGTGCCAGAACTCAAGGAGGGTCAAGATCCCAGGACGCTGCTGTGAACAGTGGATCTGTGACGAGCCCAAGAAGGGGAAGAAGACTGCTCCAAGACATGCAGTGGAAGGTAGGACACAGATCCAACAATCAATCAAACAATTGATCAAGCAATCAATCAGTCAGTCAGTCAATTAATTAATCAGTGGTGGCTGGTGTCACTTCAAATAGGAGTACAGGCTCATTGTAATGGCTGGAATGTAATAAATGGAACCGTTTCAAACACATTGTTACCATTAGTGAATGAGAAATAGTCCATGTGTTCAATACCATTCCATTCCAGTCATTACATGGACAGAGTCTCGTGTATTGAGAATCTCGTAACACTAATAACCATGGTAATATTGAGCAATTCTTTGAAAATTGTGAAGCAAAATAGTTTAAGGACATTGCTTCATAGTAGTTCACAGGTAGTACTTCTGTTGCAGCAGTAGTTGTGTGGGATCTATAAACACTATCAGCGGTGGACTAGGGTGTGAATGTAGGTTGTTACTCCAGTGGGGAGAAGAGGTGCAGCTGTGTGTAAGAGAAGAACAAACTCTTTTCCTGTACACTCTCTCGCTCTCATTCTCATTGTTACTTTTGGGTAGTTCCAGTGCTCAGCGATCTTGTCCAGTAGTGTGCAAAGACAAAAGGGAACTTGGATGTACTAGAGCAGGGCTCTTCAACCCTGTTCCCAGAGAGCTACCGTCCTGTAGGTTAACTCCAACCCTGTTCCCAGAGAGCTACCGTCCTGTAGGTTAACTCCAACCCTGTTCCCAGAGAGCTACCATCCTGTAGGTTTTAACTCCACCCTGTTCCCAGAGAGCTACCATCCTGTAGGTTAACTCCAACCCTGTTCCCAGAGAGCTACCGTCCTGTAGGTTAACTCCAACCCTGTTCCCAGAGAGCTACCGTCCTGTAGGTTAACTTCAACCCTGTTCCCAGAGAGCTACCATCCTGTAGGTTTTAACTCCACCCTGTTCCCAGAGAGCTACCGTCCTGTAGGTTAACTCCAATCCTGTTCCCAGAGAGCTACCGTCCTGTAGGTTTTAACTCCACCCTGTTCCCAGAGAGCTACCATCCTGTAGGTTAACTCCAACCCTGTTCCCAGAGAGCTACCGTCCTGTAGGTTAACTCCAATCCTGTTCCCAGAGAGCTACCGTCCTGTAGGTTAACTCCAATCCTGTTCCCAGAGAGCTACCGTCCTGTAGGTTAACTCCAATCCTGTTCCCAGAGAGCTACCGTCCTGTAGGTTAACTCCAACCCTGTTCCCAGAGAGCTACCGTCCTGTAGGTTAACTCCAACCCTGTTCCCAGAGAGCTACCGTCCTGTAGGTTAACTCCAATCCTGTTCCCAGAGAGCTACCATCCTGTAGGTTAACTCCAACCCTGTTCCCAGAGAGCTACCGTCCTGTAGGTTAACTCCAATCCTGTTCCCAGAGAGCTACCATCCTGTAGGTTAACTCCAACCCTGTTCCCAGAGAGCTACCGTCCTGTAGGTTAACTCCAATCCTGTTCCCAGAGAGCTACCGTCCTGTAGGTTTTAACTCCACCCTGTTCCCAGAGAGCTACCATCCTGTAGGTTAACTCCAACCCTGTTCCCAGAGAGCTACCGTCCTGTAGGTTAACTCCAATCCTGTTCCCAGAGAGCTACCGTCCTGTAGGTTAACTCCAACCCTGTTCCCAGAGAGCTACCGTCCTGTAGGTTAACTCCAACCCTGTTCCCAGAGAGCTACCGTCCTGTAGGTTAACTCCAATCCTGTTCCCAGAGAGCTACCGTCCTGTAGGTTAACTCCAATCCTGTTCCCAGAGAGCTACCGTCCTGTAGGTTAACTCCAACCCTGTTCCCAGAGAGCTACCGTCCTGTAGGTTAACTCCAATCCTGTTCCCAGAGAGCTACCGTCCTGTAAGTTAACTCCAATCCTGTTCCCAGAGAGCTACCGTCCTGTAAGTTAACTCCAATCCTGTTCCCAGAGAGCTACCGTCCTGTAAGTTAACTCCAACCCTGTTCCCAGAGAGCTACCGTCCTGTAGGTTAACTTCAACCCTGTTCCCAGAGAGCTACCGTCCTGTAGGTTAACTTCAACCCTGTTCCCAGAGAGCTACCGTCCTGTAAGTTAACTCCAATCCTGTTCCCAGAGAGCTACCGTCCTGTAGGTTAACTCCAACCCTGTTCCCAGAGAGCTACCGTCCTGTAGGTTAACTCCAACCCTGTTCCCAGAGAGCTACCTTCCTGTAGGTTAACTCCAACCCTGTTCCCAGAGAGTTACCGTCCTGTAGGTTAACTCCAACCCTGCTCCTGAAGAGCTGACAGGTGTATAAAGTCGAGCACACAGCCATGCAATTTCCATAAACAAACATTGACAGTAGAATGGCCTTACTGAAGAGCTCAGTGACCTTTCCAACAAGTCAGTTCGTCAAAAAAGTGCTGTTATTGTGAAGTGGAAACGTCTAGGAGCAACAATGGCTCAGCCACTAAGTGGTAGGCCACACAAGCTCACAGAACGGGACCGCTGAGTGCTGAAGCGCGTAAATATCATCTGTCCTTGGTTGCAACACTCACTAACTAGTTCCAAACTGCCTCTGCAAGCAGCATCAGCACAAAATCTTTTCGTTGGGCGCTTCATGAAATGGGTTTCCATAACTGAGCAGTCGCACTCAAGCCTAAGATCACCTTGGGCAATGCCAAGCGTCGGCTGGAGTGGTGTAAAGCTTGCCGCCATTGGACTCTGGAGCAGTGGAAACGCGTTCTCTGGAGTGATGAATCACGCTTCACTATCTGGCAGTCCAACGGACAAATCTGGATTTGGCGGATGCCAGGAGAACACTACCTGCCCCAATGTATAGTGCCAACTGTAAAGTTTGGTGGAGGATGAATAATGGTCTGGGGCCGTTTTTCATTTTTTGTGCTAGACATCTTAGTTCCAGTGAAGGGAAATCTTAATGCTACAGCATGCAATGACATTATAGAAGATTCTGTGCTTCCAACTTTGTGGCAACAGTTTGTGGAAGGCCCTTTCCTGTTCCAGCATAACAATAACCCCGGGCACAAAGCGAGGTCCATACAGAAATGGTTTGTCGAGATCGGTGTGGAAGAACTTGACAGGCCTGCGCAGAGCCCTGACCTCAACCTCATCAAACACCTTTGGGATGAATTGGAATGCCAACTGCGAGCCAGGCCTAATCGCCCAACATCAGTGCCAGACATCACTAATGCTCTTGTGGCTGAATGGAATCAAGTCCCCACAGCAATGTTACAACATCTAGTGGAATACCTTCCCAGAAGAGTAGAGGCTGTTATAGCAGCAAAGAGGGGACCAACTCCATATTAATATCCATGATTTTGGAATGAGATGTTCAACGAGTATGTTCAACGGTGTCCACATACTTTTGGTAATGTAATGTATTAGATCCAGTTTTGATGAATAATGTCTAAAAAGCACTTCTGTCACTGCCCATATTCAATTGTATTCTCTCTCTCTCTCTCTCTCTCTCTCTCTCTCTCTCTCTCTCTCTCTCTCTCTCTCTCTCTCTCTCTCTCTCTCTCTCTCTCTCTCTCTCTCTCTCTCTCTCTCTCTCTCTCTCTCTCTCTCTCTCTCTCTCTCTCTCTCTCTCTCTCTCTCTCTCTCTCTCTCTCTCTCTCTCTCTCTCTCTCTCTCTCGCTCTCTCACTCACACACTTCCTCTCTGCCTGTCTCTGTTGACATAGCTCTTCCTGTTGAGGCGAAGGGCCAGAGCAGGAACTGTGTGATCCAGACAACCTCCTGGAGTATCTGCTCTAAGACTTGTGGTCGAGGTCTGTCCCTGCGTGTCTCTAATGCCAACGACAGGTGTGAGATGGTAAAAGAGTCCCGCCTCTGCAACATACGGCCCTGTGAGGTGGACATCACCAAGCACATCAAGGTACATGTACAGAGTATGTGTATGCATACACACGTTTACCCACATATATGGACATGGACACACATGCATGCATACATGTACGCATTGCATAGAGGTCAAATGTTTGTTTGTTATGATATCTATATTGAAGAGTTCACATTGCAAAAAAGTCCTCTCTTATCTCTCAGCCAGGGAAGAATTGTATGAACATCTACAGAGAAGAGCAGCCAAAAAACTTTACCATCTCAGGCTGTGTCAGTAAGAAGTCTTACAGGCCTAAATACTGTGGGGTGTGCGTGGCCACGGACCATCGCTGCTGCATTCCCTACAAGTCCAAGACCATCAATGTGGAGTTTATGTGTCCCAATGGGGCCGTGTTCACCTGGCAGGTCATGTGGATCAACGCCTGCTTCTGTAACCTCAGCTGCAAGAACCCCAACGACATCTTCGCCGAGCTGGAGAATTACTATGGCTACCCTGAGATCGTGAACTGAGACATTTCAATAATAAGTCATACTCTTATTATGGGCTCTATTCAATCAGATCTGCTTTACCAACATCCGCATAGCGGTTGTTTTGATGGTGTTAGAGGTGGAACTTCTTTAGAGCTGTCAATCCACAAGTGGCTCCCGGCATTATACCTAAAGCGGACATTGCCATTGGCTGCACGGAGTCACATGAACAGCCACTGGAATGTGAGATGTAATCTACACCTCCATTATGATGATAGAAATGCATATTATTTAGTTTCATGATTTTAAATTTGAGCGTCATTATTTCCATATAGCCTACACTTTCTCCTTCTGAACTTCTAACAGGAGTGTGGCGGGTGTGGATTTGTGACAATGGTCGCATGTGTAGCTGCTCACCGATTTGCAGTTCGACCTCTGAAACATCCACTATGCAGGTGTCTGCTATCGCTGGTTAATGCCTGATCTAATTGAACCTAGGCCTAAGCCTCCATCTACCCCTATTTTCACCTACTTTTCCTTTTCTCGGTGTTTTTTGGTTTGTCAGACTTTCAGAAACTCTGTTATATGTGATTTTATACATAGAGGCCGGTATTCAATCTAAGGCACGTTTAGAACAGCGCTCCATACAGCAGACAGTCCGCCTTTTAAAGGCAATTTCCCCGGCATTCGCAGAGATGGCATTCAGTCTCTAGATCGTCCATTGGATTGAAATCCAGACAAAGCATTTTTTCTTACAAGGGGATCCTTCTTTTGCTTTTTTTCCTATTGGAAAAATGTGTAAATCAATGTTTTTTGGTTTTTTTAAGCTCGTCTTTATGGTCTGTATATGGTTGCTTTCGGAAATAGTTTATTGACTTACAAGTAAACCAAGTGTGTGAAATATTTTAGTAATAATTTATTGAAGTACATTTTGAATACTAAATGATTGCACAAATTGTTTGTCATACAGGTATTTTTATATTCACAGGAACAAGTTTCATGAAATCTCGTTCATACTCATGTAAAGATTGATTTGATCGCGTGGCTCTGAATTGAATAATGAGTAAGAGATGAAGTGAGATGCTACTATAGAATGCATGTGCCATATATATGGTTAAAGATCCTGTGGAACTGTGGTATCATTTGATCTTACAATCATTAAAATTGATAACACCAGGACAAAAAGTTATAGGTTTTTAATAAATACATGCTATATTTAATGCTTCTCATCTACAGCATTAGGCAGTTATGCATCTTTATAAAGCGATGTAGTCCGGTGTTCTACGGCGACGGCAAGTGTTGCTGTAGTGCACGTAAGAGTGGGAGGGTTTTTGATAAGCTCTATGGCTAACTCGGATCTTTATATTACATCATGTGGATCGGCTTGACTTTCTCAAATCCATCACAACAAAGGAGCCTTAATAAGTTTCCATGGCACATTATCTTTGTTTGCCGTGATTGCATAGAAATAATCATTTACACAAGAAGAAATATCCAAAAGAACAATTGTGCCTGAAGCCATGATCTGTTAATAAAGCAACAGTATGCGTTTGTTTGATTAATGAAAGGATAATCTCATGAAATGTTCTACAATACATCCAGAAGAATGTTAACTCGAGACGAAACAGACATCCTGAAAGAGGAATCATTACAGGAATGTGTTGTATGTACATGATACATTTAAATTCCCTCCTTTCCAAAGTTTCAAAGACCAATAGCAATTTGAGAAGATAAAAAAGACGCCATATATATTTATTTTTTATCCACTTGCCTACCTATTCTTACGCCACTTCTCTCCTGTATCCCACAGTACATTAATCATAACATTGAAAAGTTAACGATGAACAATTAGAAAGTCATTTATAGTCAGGTACACATTTGAGAAAGCTGTGTCATATGTAATAAAGAACTATAGACAAAAAAGAAAAAAACTGTCATGATAGATTTAAACAAACTGCTGTACTAAGTACTGGTTCTGCAGCCACAGCTTTCTCCCACATTCTCCGTTGCGCTGTGTCACTCTGCTGCGTTGCCACTAACAACTAGATATTCCACCTGACTCGGCAGATGGGAAGGGATCTGTTTATTTCAAAATACGTTTTCCCCTCTAAGGAATTTCCTTCATAATGCAGTAGTATATACTTGCATAGCCTTACACACACAACCTCTTCGCATAACTCTTTGGCATAGAGACATTCTCTAGTTGAGTATGTGTGTTTGTAGGTGTGGTTAGTGGTAGCGCAGCAGGAACCAGGGGGCCAGAGGTTAAAGGTTGAGTGTCATGTAAGAGTCATCTAGCAGGACACTTCGGTGGACTTGAGCGCAGTGCTGCTGTTCGCTGTGCCTTCCATACTGTCCGTGTGGGAGCGGCCACGCTTCTCGTTGGTGTGTGACCGGCTCCTGTTTCCCTCGTTGGTGTGAGACCTGCTCCTGTTGCCATCCATGGAGTGGATGCTGGAGCCGGAGGCAGTGCGAGAGCGGACCAGTCTGGTCATGCTGGCGGCGGGCACTGAGGAAAGGAGGAGGAAGAGGAGACAAGGTTAAAGATCCATTCACACTGTGTTCATGGTCAACTGAATTCTGATTGTGGGCACTATATTTCATATTTATATTTCATAATCATTATAGAACAGGTTAACTGACATCCTGTTGTTATCTGAAGGTGCAGTTACTAATCTCACCCACCAGGTGGCAGGCAAACTCATTATTACAGGTTGACGTGAACACCCACGTTTCTTTTGCAAACAGTAATAGGGTATCCTATTACTTTTTACATAGTTAATTAAATACTTGTGTTAATATAATTACTGGTCAGCGTTGGTTACACAGAGAGTGTGTGTTGGAGTGTGTACTTACTGTAGCCCATTCCTTGAATGAAGTACTTGAAGGCCTCTGTCAGCTTTGCAGGCTGTTGAGTGAGCAAAGGAGAAAGTTAGCAACTTGTTTCCCTGGTATTATCAACATAATGACATAACAGACAGATTCATGTCCTATCCTACAAACTGTGATAATGAGAGGCATATGTATGACAGCTGGTGTAGCAGCAGGTGCTGAGCTGGGTATTAGCTCTCCAGACCCGACGTATGTGCCTCATTGCTACTGTCACTAATGCTCTTAAGTCAAGCTGCCGTTGTATTAACCCCCTATTGATTATCCCTTTACCACCCCACCTCACCTGCGTGAACATGTTAACAAGTTAGAAACGCACCTGGTCAACCATGGGCAGGCCTCCGCAATCCGCCATCTGGATAAAATAAAAAATAAAAAGGCCATGTGATTTTGGTCCGTTAACACGTCATTCAAGAGGGCAGAGTTAAGGTATCAGGTCAGCCGCGGTACGACATTAGTCACCCCCCATTACACAAAACAACCTCCCATCTAACACTTCCTCAACGTGAAACAAGTGTTTTCCATCAGCCTCTGGACAGTTAACAGTTTAGCGTCTGTAAAACGTGCCCATTTCAGGACAGCCAGGGGCGTGCACGTCATAGGTAGGCCAGACAGGAAGGATTGTGACCTGAGTGATGTTTATCAGGGACCAAACAGAGGTAAACAAACTCGAACAGGGAGGGCACAAGCTGGACTTGGTCCAATAAGACACTCAAATGTTCCATTGCAAAACGTTTTCCATTACGTGCCTAATGAACAGACCCTGGAGGCTGGGTACAGCAGCATAGCCTCAACCTGCGGTCTCAGGGGTCCAAGGCAAGGCTAGTAAATCAGTCACCAGGTAGTTGCTGAGCTCCTGGAAGCTCATCAGACTGCCTAGCCAATATTATGACCTATTATAAGCAGGAGGTAGATTGTAGGGGGCCACTCACCTTGAGCAGTGTGGTCTTTGTCGGGTCCAGCTTAGTATTGCACTCTACCTGTAGATGCACAGTACAGAGTCTAATTGAGTGACTAAATATTTACCCTAGTAGAAAAATAAATAGGTAACTGGGGGAGTAATATTGTATTGCTAGAATAGCTTTTGTGGTGTTTGATTTCTTTCCCTTTTTTGTCCCATGTTTAAATCCTAAAAGTTTTAACCTTTGACAATATCTTGTTGGGTAGGTCAGGGCTCTCCAACCCTGTTCCAGGAGGGCTACCCTCCAGTGGGTTTTCACTCCAACCCCAGTTTTAACTAACCTGATTCAGGTTAGGTGCGCTAGATTAGGGTTGGAGCGGAAACCTACAGGACGGTAGCCCTCCTGGAACAGGGATGGAGAGCCCTGACTTAGATGAAAGGACAACACATGTTCTTAGGAACTAAAGACCAGAGGTATTACTGTTAATGAATTGTTAATGGCCGTTAGGATTACAGTGTGTATTTAGACTTACCACAGCGTCAACAGCCGGAGAGCTGTCTCCTACCACCAACAGAGAAGGACACCTGAGAGCAAAAAAAATGTATTGCTATTTTGATACGCGAGGCTTATTTGATTTAATAGAAGTTTGGTAATGCTTAGGTTGTGACGACTGTACTGATATGAGTGTGATGCATGTGACATCCCGGCAACTTTGAGAAAAAACACTTTATATCGGAGTTGTCCCTGTTGATGGTCTATGCATATTCATGAGGCTAGCATAGCATCTCACTCTCCATTGAATACAGGCGGTTGACGTCTGTATTCAAATAATGAGATGTATCCACCAATCCGAAGAGAGGAACAGGAAGGAGCTTGACAGCCCGCCGTTCCGCTCTTTGGTCAACGAATCCCATTGTTAGGGCGGAGACTAGCATCTTGTCATTATATCCATCTGTGGTTATAGTACTACAGAGTCAGGAGTTTTTCCCAGACAGAGTAACCACCAGATCAGGCTATAACTAGGGCCCAGAGTTTCCAGGTCAGGGAAAACTCATGGCTCTAGCAATATGCCATGTGGGATGATTGAGGTATGCCGAAAAGTCTGAAGGTTTGGAACTCACTTCAGGGTTCTGACGGAGACTTTCCCACCAGGAATGGGCCTCTCAATCTCCAGATCCCGCCGGCTGAGAGGGAAAAAGGTGGGATATCAGTGAGGCCCAAACTGAACATACTGACATTTTACAAATATAATATTACATATATATGTTTATTATCTATTATAGATATGTAATAACATATATTGAAATATTATAAATACATATATAAGATACAGTATATTTCTATAATGAATATACAGGCGTCCTCTGGAGGACGTGATTATGTATATTAAATATATACATGTTTATGTGGAGTCAAAGGAGGTTCATGGTAATCTGTGTTATTCTCCGCAGTGAGGAGTCTAGTGTATTTACATGTTGTAAGACTTGATTAAAAGGGAAACTTGGGGATTTTGTCAATGAAGCCCTTTATCTACTTCCCCATAGTCAGATGAACTCATGGATAGCATTTTTATGATTATTCTCTGCAGGAGCCCAGTGAATTTACCTGTTGTAAGCTTTGACAAAGTGGTGCAGGTTGTACTGGTTCATGTCGTTCATGATGTGATGGCGGTAGGTGGCGATAAGGTCATGGTTGTTGGATATTTCCTCCTACAGAGACAGAAATAAACACCTACTCAGACTCTGTGACCTAGTGACAGTACTGCAACATGTAAGCCTGCCACGAACTGTCCTATATCCATGTAGCCCATAATTGGAATAGATTCAATGGGATTATGCTGATGTAATTTGCAGTTTCAATCACTGTCTATTTTGGTGCCCACTGCTCACCTTTCCGAAGAGATGTCCGATGAGCATTTCGGGCAAAGCAGTGACCTGAAAAGAGATTGAAAAGAAGATTTGTATATATTTTTTCATGGGTCAAATAGCAATCATATACATAGCAACGTTAATACTGTATAAACAAGCTACGTGACAATGTTGACAATCTAAAAAGGGCTGTATAAATCATCAATGTTGATGGATTGTTGTGGTTGTGTGGAGATGGTCCTGTATAGTACCTTGTTTGCAGCCCAGTCCATCCATCCCTCAGCACAGTGGTTGATGTTAACCAGAACCAGGCCTTCCACCAATGCTGGGTAGTCCAGCTAAAAACAGAAACAAACATTTGGTCAATGACTTCGTAATGGTGAAACTATACAAACAGTGCTCATTGAAACCTCATAGGGGTCCATTTCATTCACTATACTCATTGAAACCTCAACGTTTCGTAACAGAGAGAAGTTAGTTATGGGTCAGTTAGGAGTTAAAACATTATTCGTATCCCTCCATCATCTGGGTTCCAGCATATTGAGACGGAGTCCCTACAGGGCCGGGTGTTTTGGTATGGAGCCAGTGTACAACATTTCCAGACTCTCAGCAGCAGACTAAAGTAATAAACAGGACTGTACACCCAAAATCAGCACAGCATCACTGGGAACATTAATCTACTATAACTTCTAATCCCGGTTTGATTAAAACTCTTCATAATGAACCAAATTTAAGCATAATTGAAAGGGGAAGGTAGGAGGGAGGAGGGCGTCAAACTCACAGCGAATCTCGCCAGGATGTAGGCTCCAGCTCCGACGGCTATTCCAATTATGCTTTTCAGGCTGGTTAACAAGCAAAAAGAATATCATCAGATTTTTTTGGGCCAATGGATGAGGGTCTAAGGTATCATGGTCTTTATTCATAAAGCATCTCAAAATAGGAGTTCTCTTCATTATGATCTAAAAGGCAAAACAGCACTTCTAATCTGAGACACTATGAATATAGATCCTGAACGGTAAGTAGCATGACATGCTGACCACACCACTCGCATCGCGTGTGCGAGCATTGCAAAATAAATTGACACATACATGTTATTCAATCATTGCACTCACACTGCTCACGCGCGTCAGCGAGCGTCTGTGTATCCAGGCACTAAAATAGAACTTGGTTCTACTTGTGACACTTGACGCACTGCATGTCCTGCCTCTCCCATCTCCTCATTGGTTTTTAGGAGCATATACCCACGTGGGTGATTGAAAGATGAACTGAGGTCCACACTCCAGTCCAGTTAGTGGTGGTAATGCACCTTAAAGTTGGTTGCCTACCACCATATAAAGTCCAAAGAAGAAGAATCCTGAAGGAGGAGAGATTACTAGAAACTAACTCGGTTTACCCTTTTATCTGTTGATTAATTGTCAGAGTAGAGGACCTTGTGCATTTCAGGTAAAATAGCAACCCAATGATTATATCCCAGTACAAATTAGCTAGTAACAGTAAGATATTTCTAGCTACGTGTCCTGATCGCGTCTGGTGTGGGTGGACAAAATCAACATGCGCACGAGCGGTCTGGTCAGCATGTGAGCCCTATGGACGGGGTTCAAATATATGAGGAGAAATATATTTCATCATGAAAATATTTCATCAACTTCTAAATCTTATAAAGTCCTTGTTTGGACTTACCCAAAATGCTTGAGGACCAGGGGGAGGGACTCAGACAGCTGATCCATGGAGGGGTACTCGTACCTGGAGACAAAACAACAACCGTCAGGATTAAAGTACTTCCATTATCAACACTTCACAATGCTTCTTATCACTGCCCTCCATATCTCTATTCCATCAACAGCCTCATACTGGTTTCTCCTATCCTTTCTTTACTTTGATCATCTCTCCTATTCAGATCAATGGGGATCTGGACTCAAGATGCAGGCGATCATAAAAACGAAGCACCAGAGCAATAAGGTAAAAATATTCACCTAACAAGCAAATGATTTATCAAGAGATCAGTGTAAATGGGCCACAACAGATCTAGATGCTACAGTACAGAGGTCAAAGGGTGACAGACGAACAGGCTGGACTACATTTGGTGCAAAGGCGGCGAGGTCTAGGGTGGTCAAGTGGTCTAAGCCGCTGCCTCCAGAACTCATACCGCTGCAGCATGGGTTTGAATACGGCCCAGTGCCGTTTCAACCCACTCTCCTCCATCTTTCCTCTTTACATCTCGCCTATCCAATCAACAACAAATAAGATAAGGCGACTGGGCTCACCCAGTAGAGAAAGTGTTGGCCCCCTCGTGCTGCCCAGGGGCATCCACGTGGCACACAGCAAAGTGCTGCATGATCTCCTGCATGTCCTCATGCTGGAACATGGAGTCAAAGCACGTCTTGTCTGAAACATGGAGATCCGGTACAGGATGTTAGTGATGAGGCTGGATCTCACATGATTTGTGGATGTCAAATGTCTATCACGGTGACCATTGTGTGCTTCTTCCCAACTTTCAAATATATTACTATTTTTTTAAATGTTCATCTTTATTTAGCCAGGTAAGTCATTGAGAATCAATTATCTTTTACAAATGAAGTAAATTCACTTTTCATGATGTTGACTCTCCGTTATAGTCAACAAATAGACGTTCTCATTCTTAAACGTAACAATACCAAAGTGCATGGGGACATTAGTCTTACATTGAGGGGTAATATCAAATCCATTAACTAGGATGGGATGAATGAAACATATGGGGCTTACGGTTCAGTCCAATGTCATGGAAGGTGAGGATGACGGGCCGGTCTCCTTTGGGCATCCCCTTCATGGTGCAGTGGATCCTTCCATGGGGAGTCTCCACATCGTGCTCCTAAAGAAGGAATAAACCACGGTTAGCAAATAGGGGTACCACAGCACTCTGTTCAATTTCATAAGAAAATATCCAAACATAACAACAACAAAAAGTTTTGCCCTTCAAAATCACTTGTTTTTAACTTGGGCTGCATGTATTTTCTCCAACACAACACATTGTAATCAGAATACATCCAAACAGACTTAAAGTTCGCTCTGAATAAGGGGCAGCAGGTAGCCTAGTGGTAAGAGCGTTGGGCCAGTAACCGAAAGGTTTCTGGATCAAATCCCTGAGCTGACAAGGTTAAAATCTGTTGGTCTTGCCCCTGAACAAGGCACTGTTCTCTGTTTGGCCATCATTGTAAATAAGAATTTGTTCTTAACTGACTTGCCTAGTTAAATAATAAAAACATAATAAATTACCAAAATGTAAAGGCTTCATGAGAAAGTTCCATTGAAAACAAATGTATCCAACTTTCCGTGAAACAGACAATTGGCTCATGCAAAAGCAGTTAGCCGTTCTGCATTCAGTATCTTCAGTACACTCTGTTTCTCAAGGAGTCATCGACCAGAGCATCTGGCAATAATGTTTTAACAATATGATTCATTTCCACATGATTTCTGACTGATGCGTATTACTTCCAAAGAACCATCAGTCCACCATGTTTTTCACAATCAGAGATTGTTTATTTTAATCCCACAATAGTACAGAAGAAAAGATAAAGGTAAACAAGCCCAAGCCTATCAAAGCACACCATCAACTACTCCATAACTGACAGAGATCCAACAGTACTTACAGAGGTTTCAATCTCAGCAACAACACTCTCCATGTCCGAATCCCCCTCAAGAACCATGTTTCCTAGTGGCTTTTGGTCACCCGTACTGAGTAGTAAACGGAGGTAGTGCTCTGAGCTATAGATCCAATTGAAGGTAAGCTTCTGTAAAGGTCTTTATGAGGGGACTTGTCTGAGGGTTGTGTTTTATACCCCTGGTACTTACTACTCTGCATAAGCCCTGGCCTCCCATGGTGCTTTGCAAGGTGGTCAAAACAAGATAATTCTTGCTGAAGAGATCCCTAAATTGGATCAGCACAATGTCCGAAAGTGGGACAGCATGGGATATTTAATGAGGACTAGTGCAAAGTGAAGAGTAAGCAAGCCATCAGATCAGTGGGAATACAGTATAAAAGAGCAATGAATAACTTTTAACCCAGTTGCCAAAATATCCTAATTTGATGACATATCAGGCAGTCAAGAAAGAGAAAAATAAAGACATTTTTTGTAATAGCACTGGCATAATCACATCTGAAGCCTTTATGGTGTTTTAAGTCATTCTGTTAGGTATGTCTGTGTGGCAATGTTTCAATAGATTGAAAACTAACTCAGTATCGTTATGAGATACCGTACAAATACATTGTTTCATGTCTCAATGTTATCAGTGTGCGGAGATTATCTTTAGTCCACTATTCCAAAGATAAGATAGACTATTGGCTCCTAGGTGCAATTTTGTTTGCGGCACGTTCAATTTCATAGGCCTAGCCCACTAGACCTACTGATACTGCAAGTGTGAGTGGTTACCAATAAAATAATATTGCCACTGGAATAGGGGAGGAATCCTGACGTCATAAACCCCATACACTGACCAAAACAACTCTTACAAGGAAGGTAGTTAGGTCCAGGTTAAGACCCTGAAGAGTTGTGTCTCAAATGGCAACCCATCCCCTACATAGTGCACACATTTTTACCAAATGAATTTGGGCTCTGGTCAAAAGTAGTACACTGCATAGGGAATATGTTGCCATTTGGGACGGAATAAGAGTCAACGATGTAGTCAAATCCAGTTCAACCAAGGCTTCCCTCCAGGTTCACATAACCTATTTACATGACCTGAGGTAAACATCTGACGGCAGTGTCGTCTAGGTAGCCACGGCTTATTTGGTGGCAGTTTGATATAGACACATGCTGAGCTAATCTCATTGAGCTAGCTAGAGGAGGGGGGAGAGGAGAAAAGAGGAGGAGGGATACATGTGTAACTTGTGTGCCTGAGCTTAAGGGGGGGGGCAGCCTGGGAACGGGACAGGTGGCTGAGGTGTCCCTCCTCTACCTGCGTCAGTAGGGCTCTAAGACACAAAGCGATATTAAACGCTTGCCCTGGAAACCTGAGTTGACTAATCCCAGCAGGCATGAGGGTCGGTTTGCACGAGATGGTTAGCTGCAGGCAAAATCCCTCTGCCACCTCTGAAAAGTCTCAGGTCGACATACAGTATAATCAGTTTCAGGATATTGGCATGTGGTAGGATGTTTATAAGGTACTTTGACAAGTTAAGAATGAAAGCATATATTGTTAGGTAGTGGGTTCCCAGTGGTGCAGTCCACAGTCCTGAATGTATGTAGTTGGTATGTAGTTGGTATGCAGTAGGTATGCTGCTGGCTGTATGTCAAGTCAACATACACATTCATACTACAGTGTGCTCAAAATTAAATTATACTTTTCCCTCTTTAGATTACACAAAGGGCTACAGATGAAACACTAGTGCAGTAGTCATGTAACGTCATCTGTCAGTATCAAAGAGACCTAAATGTATGCAAAACTTCCACCAGAAACACCTAAGTACTGCAAGATGATTCATCAATCATTTTCCTTTCACATTACTAAAATATCCCAACCTAATCCATGTAGACATTAATCTGACTACTCTACACTGAAACCTGTGGATTATGTCAACATGTGTAGATTTTGATGGGTATCTACGTGTGTACCATAGGGACATACCTTTATCACAAGTTGCGCAACAGCTGCTCTCAACCCCTAGAAATGACAACGGTTATAGAGAGTGAAGTTTTGCCAATAAGATATGATGAAATAGAGAATATAAGTAATTGTCCTATGGGCTGCATTGTGTTTTAAATATAAAGAAAGGTATCCATAAAGGACCAGTATCAAGATATAGTCAAAACATTTCAGACTGTTCCTGACAGCTAAACAGTCAGCATTTATCTATGGAGTTCAGTTGTCATATAACGAAGTTTAAACAACATTTTGCTCAGACAAATAAACCATTGTCTATAGTACATGCAAATCAAATGTATGATCATAGTAATGATCATGTGTTTACTTACTGGCAATTCCCTGTCAACAAGCAGGGCTGCTTTTGGGGCAACTTGGATGTCATCCATCTCTTTCAGTTGAAGAAGCCGAGAGAGACAGAGAGAGAGAGAGACTGATATTTAGATATACGTCGACTGCTTCAACCAGTGGTGGAGCGTTCCTCCGTGTTTGAGAGGAAGTTTCATATTACAAAACACACATACCTTTCTGATCCCTGTACATTTGTTTTGAAATCATGTTATTACGTTAATAATATCTGAGAAAACAAGACTGGTGCACTCTCGTTCAACAGTGCATTTGAGTATTTTCAGATACACTTGGAAAGTACACTGCATTTACAAATACAGTCCAATATTCAACTACTTGTCTTTTCAAATAAACAATATCTAAATACTTACTTACTTCGAAATAATTGAAAAGTTATTTAAAAAATATTTTAAAAAATGTATAGTATTTGAACCCAGGTCTGGATCGTATAGGTACCATGCTTTCCTTCCCAACCTTTGTATGATCCTTCTACGGATCTAAACGTCTCCAAAACAACTTGAAGAAGGGTTCTCCTCAAGTGTTTGACAGGTGGTTTCCAGGAGTTGTTTACCAGGAGTTGTTTTCCAACCTTCCACTCCACAGTTAGCCATGACCACCTGATTTTTACACAAAGGAATGACAGATGACTAAAACACAACATCCATGTTGCCCTCTTGTAGGGATTGATGTATGACACTGTTTTAAGACTACAACACTAGCAGTACACCAGGCCCTAGCTACAGCTACAGTTTTCAAAGCATTTTAAACCAGAATGAACTCAAATGAGAGTCGCTCCGGCTATTTCGACAGAGGGAGGGAGTGGGCGAAAAATTCAATCAAGCTGCTGTCTAGAGATCATGCTGCTGTGGATCATGATGCTAATTTGGTCGGATTGTGTGGGCTCTACTGTGCATGCAAATCAAATCAGATGGTAAACAGACAGGGTCTTTGTGTCCGGCAAGGCCAAGGCAGGACAACCAGTCGAGGCAGGGCGGGCAGGCAGGCGAGGCTGGTAAAGGAGTCAGGCTCTTCCTCCGTGGTGGGCTTACTGGGCTTGGCCAACACACAAGAAGCTACTGACACTGCACAGCTTCCATAGCTCCCTTCACACACAAACACAGTACTCTCTCTCGCTTCCTGCCTCACACCATATTCCTGTGTCTCACTCTCTCCGCTGCACAGCGATAACAAGATCCTTTGGATCTGATCTCTGTACAGGTTTGAGATGTGCCTCTCCAGTGTAATTTATTAAAGGAAGCAATTAATTTAACACAGAGTTTTGGGTGTCTGGGCAGGCTTCCATCAGAAGAGCATCCGGACTCTACGGCTACATCCCAAATGGCACGCTATTCGGCCTAGAGCACTACATAGGGAGCAGAGTGCAATGTGGGAGGCAGACCGTAACAGAGGCCTCTGCCAGGCCTCACAATAGTACAGAGAGGAAGAGGAGTATCAATCAAACAGGTTCATTTTTCGGATGTGTTTTTTTTTAAGACATGACGCCTTCCACTACAAATCCTTCGTTGGAGAAACTGTTTGCCATTTCCCACTGAAATTCCAACATTCTATTCAATCCAACCATGTGAGAGAAGTTACACAACCCAACATAATCTGGAAATGTTGATAAAAACTGTTTTGTATTTATAGCAGCGCAGTTAATCCTACTGGTGTTAAAGAGGCTAGTCGTGATCTTGAAACCCATGTCTGTATTTTCAAACCTTCTGTTTTGGTTTCAAATTATAGCCAAGTAAACCAAACACCATTAAACCCAAACCAGTTTCCAGACCTGTAGATAGGCTTGGTGCTGAATAGGCAGTTTGAGACAACTAGGCCAAATGTTGTTTACAAGCTAGGATGCCCTTTTGACTCTCCTAAGCTAATCTTTTACCTGGCGGTATAAAAAAACTACCTCTCAGGACATCAGTAATACCTCACGAGTACAGAGCATGTTCACTCTCGCACTCCTTCTCTGCCCCCTCCCTCTCTGTGTCTGAGGAAATTCTCCCTCTCTTCCTTGCTATATACAGTGGCTTGCGAAAGTATTCACCCCCTTGGCATTTTTCCTATTTTGTTGCCTTACAACCTGGAATTAAAATTGATTTTTGGGGGGTTTGTATCATTTGACTTACACAACATGCCTACCACATTGAAGATACAAAATATTTTCTCTTGTGAGACAAACAAGAAATAAGACAAAAAAAGCAAACTTGAACATGCAGAATTATTCACCCCCACAAAGTCAATACTTTGTAAAGCCACCTTTTGCAGCAATTACAAGCTGCAAGTCTCTTGGGGTATATATATATAAGCTTGGCACATCTAGCCACTGGGATTTTTGCCCATTCTTCAAGGCAAAACTGCTCCAACTCCTTCAAGTTGGATGGGTTCCGCTGGTGGACAGCAATCTTTAAGTCATACCACAGATTCTGAATTGGATTGAGGTCTGGGCTTTGACTAGGCCATTCCAAGACATTTAAAATGTTTCCCCTTAAACCACTCGAGTGTTGCTTTATCAGTATGCTTCGGGTCATTGTCCTGCTGGAAGGTGAACCCCCATCCCAGTCTCAAATCTCTGGAAGACTGAAACAGGATTCCTCTCAAGAATTTACCTGTATTTAGCGCCATCGATCATTTCTTCAATTCTGACCAGTTTCCCAGTCCCTGCCGATGAAAAACATCCCCACAGCATGATGCTGCCACCACCATGCTTCACTGTGGGGATGGTGTTCTCGAGGTGATGCAAGGTGTTGGGTTTGCGCCAGTCATAGTGTTTTCCTTGATGGCCAAAAAGCTCAATTTTAGTCTCATCTGACCAGAGTACCTTCTTCCATATGTTTGGGGAGTCTCCCACAAGCCTTTTGGCAAACACCAAACGTGTTTGCTTATTTTTTTATTTAAGCAATGGCTTTTTTTCTGGCCACTCTTCCGTAAAGCCCAGCTCTGTGGAGTGTACGGCTTAAAGTGGTACTATGGACAGATACTCCAATCTCTGCTGTGGAGCTTTGCAGCTCCTTCAGGGTTATCTTTGTTCCCTTTCTGATTAATGCCTTCCTTGCCTGGTCTGTGGGTTTTGGTGGAAGGCCCTCTCGTGGCAGGTTTGTTGTGGTGCCATACTCTTTACATTTTTTAATAATGGATTTAATGGAGCTCCGTGGGATGTTAAAAGTTTATAACCCAACCCTGATCTGTACTTCGCCACAACTCTGTCCCTGACCCGTTGGTCTTCATAGTGCCGCTTGCTTGGTGGTGCCCCTTGCTTTGTGGTGTTGCAGTTGATGTCTTCACTATTATTCTGCAATGTAGAAAAATAGTAAAAAATAAAGAAAAACCCTTGAATGAGTAGGTGTCTCCAAACCTTTGACTGGTACTGCATATACTGTAGTTCTCTCTTCCTTCCTTGCTCTCACTGTGTCTGTCTCCCCTACCTCATCCCTCTGTTCCTCCCTCTCTCTGAGGAGATTAAAATCTTACTACCTCCTAAGCACATCCACAACATCTATTTTTTTACAGTGTGGTGCTCTACCATGTATCAGATCCTGATCTCTCCTTTCACACTCCTGTTTTTCAAGAACTTGTGCGTAGATGAGGACAACAGACAATTCCCCAAAATAATCTTAGCGTGCAGAAGTGAGACTGCCTTATGGATTCATCCAACACAGGAAATGTTGGAACCATAAACCATAAATATTTGTCTGCGTGACAAATATTGGCACAATACTCTAACACTTTCTGACTGAGTAGGCCTAAATGTTGAGAGAGAGAGAGAGAGAGAGAGAGAGAGAGAGAGAGAGAGAGAGAGAGAGAGAGACAGTTTAAATCCAGATGATTTAAATCATGTTACAAAACACCTACTCTCCACTACTTGGTTAACAAAACACTACTGATTGGAATTGGGAAGCAAAGTCTCTCTTTTAGGTAGCTAAAATTAAGGCCACTGCCACCTTCCTTTTTTCTTCAATACAAAAACCAAACCAGCTGCATCTGTAGAAACAATGATTGCTTCACTACATTTTCAGTACTAATTTAATCTGTCAAATCCCCCGCCCCATTCTGAAATATTAGGAGCAGGGCAGACTCCTACTAGCTAAACTAAGCTCCTTACGGACATATAAATCTTTCCCTATCCCAGTCTGCTGTCCCCACTTACTTCAAGATGTCCACCATTGTTCGTGTACACAAGACACCTAAGGTAACTGAACTCAAAGACTATCGCCCTGTAGCACTCACTTGTCATCATGAAGTACTTTGAGGCTAGTTAAGGATCATATCACCTCTACCTTACCTGATACCCTAGACCCACTTCATTTTGCTTACCGCACCAATAGATCCACAGACGATGCAATCGCCATTGTACTGCACACTGCCCTATACAATCTGGACAAGTGGAATACCTATGTTAGAATGCTGTTCATTGACTATAGCTCAGCCTTCAATACTATAGTGCCCTCCAAGTTCAAATCAAATCAAATGTTTTATTGGTCACAACTGGGTGTGCAACTGGGTCCTGGACTTCTTGACGGGCTGCCTTCAGGTGGTGAAGGTGGGCAACAAAACATCCACTTCGCTGATCCTCAACACAGGGGCCCCACAAGGGTGCGTTCTCAGCCCCCTCCTGTACTCCCTGTTCACCCACGACTGCGTAAAATAACGACTGAGGAAAATAACCTCTCAATCAACGTCAACAAAACAAAGGAGCTGATCGTGGGCTTCAGGAAACAGCAGAGGGAGCATGCCCCTATCCACATTGACGGGACCACAGTGGAGAAGGTGGAAAGATTTCAAGTTCCTCGGCATACACATCACTGACAATCTGAAATGGTCCACCCACACAGACAGTGTGGTGAAGAAGGTGCAACAGCCCCTTTTCAACCTCAGGTGGCTGAAGAAATTTGGCTTGGCCCCTAAAACCCTCAAACTTTAACAGATGCACAATTGAGAGCATCCTGTCAGGCTGTATCACCGTCCTGGTACGGCAACTGCACCATCCGCAACCACAGGGCTCTCCAGAGGGTGGTACGGTCAGTCCAATACATCACCGGGGGCAAACTACCTGCCCTCCAGGACACCTACAGAACCCGATGTCACAGGAAGGCCAAAACGATCAGTAAGGATATCAACCACCCAAGCCACGGCCTGTTCACCCCGCTATCATCCAGAAGGCGAGGTCAGTACAGGTGCATCAAAGCTGGGGCCGAGAGACTGAAAAACAGCTTCTATCTCAAGGCCATCAGACTGTTAAATAGCCATCACTAGCCGGCTTCCACGCGGTTACGCAACCCTGCACCTTAGAGGCTGCTGCCCTACATACATAGACTTGGAATCACTGGCCACTTTAATAATGGATCACTACTCACTTTAATGTTTACATACTGCTTTACTCATTTCATATGTATATACTGTATTCTATTTTACTGTATTTTAGTCAATGCCACTCCGACATTGCTCAATCTAATATTTCTATATTTCTTAATTCCATTCTTTTACTTTTAGATTTGTGTGTATTGTTGTGAATAGTTAGATACTACTGCACTGTTGGAGCTAGGAACACAAGCATTTCGCTACACCCGTAATAACATCTGCTAAATATGTGTTTGTGACCAATAAAATTGCATTTGATTTACTATGCGTTTGGACGGTAAGATGGAAAAGACTCAATATCGCCATCTGCCGGCCTTTGGCCTAGATAATTACTGTGTATGTACCGATGCTCGTTTCAAAGTAACATCACATGATCAATGACATCAGAAGCAAGATCCTACGGATTACGCTGTGGTTCCGGTGCTTTCTTCGATTACAAGTTGCTTTCAAACAACAAGTACTTACAATGTACTTACATTGTACACTAAACAAAAATAAACTAAACATGCAACAATTTCAAATATTTTCCGGAGTTACAGTTCATTTAAGGAAATCAGTCAATTTAAATAAATTAATTAGGCTCTAATCTATGGATTTCACATGACTGGGAATACAGATATGCATCTGGTGGACACAGACACCTTTAAAAAAAGTACTGGTGTGGATCAGAAAACCAGTCAGTATCTGGTTAGACCACCATTTGCCTCAGGCAGCAGGACACATCTCTTCGCATAGAGTGGATCAGGCTGTTTATTGTGGCCTGTGGAATATTGTGCCACTCCTCTTCAACGGCTGTGTGAAGTGGCTGGATATCGTCTGGAACTGGAACACCCTGTCATACACCTAGATCCAGAGCATCCCAAACATGCTCAATGGGAACCATGTCTGGTGAGTATGCAGGCCATGGAAGAACTGGGACATTTTCAGCTTCCAGGAATTGTGTACAGATCCTTGTGACATGGGGCCTTGCATTATTTTATTTGTAGAAATGTTTAGTCATTTAGGAGATGCTCTTATCCAGAGCGATTTACAGTAAGTAGCAAGTGCACACATATTTATTGGTACTGGTCCCCTGTGGGAATCACACCCACAACCCGGGCATTGAAAGTGCCATGCTCTACCAACTGAGCCACACGGGACCACACTGAAACATGAGGTGGTGGCGGCAGATGACACGACAATGGTCCTCAGGATCTCCTCACAGTATCCCAGTGCTTTCAAATTGCCATTGATAGAGTGTATGGCGTTGTGTGGGTGAGCGGTTTGCTGATGTCAACGTTGTGAACAGAGGGGTTATGGTGGGGTTATGGTATAGGCAGGCATAAGCTAAGGACAACAAACACAATTGCATTTGTCTGCAATCTGGCCGTTACAGTTGAAACAACTATTCAGACGTAAAGAGCATATTCTCCAGCGTGCCAGTGGCCATCGAAGGTGAGCATTTGCCCACTGACGCCAAACTGTTGTCAGGTCAAGACCCTGGTGAGGTGGACGAGCACACAGATGAGCTTCCCCGAGACGGTTTCTGAAGTTTGTGCAGAAATTCTTCAGTTGTGCAAACCCACAGTTTCATTCATGGGTGGCTGATCTCAGATGATCCTGCAGGTGAAGAAGCCAGATATGGAGGTCCTGGGCTGGCGTGGTTACACGTGGTCTACAGTTGTGAGGCCAGTTTGACGCACTGTCAAATTCTCTAACAAGGCGTTGGAGAGGGGTTTGGTAGATAAATTAACATTACATTATCTGGCAACAATTCTGGTGGACATTCCTGCAGTCAGCATGCCAATTGCACTTCCCTCAAAGCTTCATACATTTGTGGCATTGTTGTGTGACAAAACTGCACATTTTAGAATGGCCTTTTATTGTCCCCAGCACAAGGTGCACCTGTGTAATGATCATGCAAGTGTGGAATATCAGCTTCTTGATATGCCACACCTGTCAGGTGGATGGATTATTTTGGCAAAGAAGAAATGTTCACTAACAGGGATGTAAACAAATTTGGGCACAACATTTGAGTGGAATAAGCTTTTGTGCATTTGGAACATTTCTGGGATCTTTTATTTCAGCTCATGTAACATGACACCAACACTTTCCATGTTGTGTTTATATTTTTGTTCAGTTTTGATTTTTTCAAATAACTTCTCCTGCATGGTAGCTCAGCATGTAGAGTCGGGTTTCAAAGATCATAACACTGGCGAATGCAAATACATATGACATTTATTTTGACACCACACTTTCTGCACATGTGTTTTATTTAGTATAAGCTTCTAGACTAAATAATGCAATAGGTTCACAGTGACAGCAAAAAAGAAGCATGACAGAAGGCGCGAACCTGTAACAGTAACTGACAATAGGCTACTAAAACCCGAGACTAACCACTGCGCCACGGAGATTTGATCACCTTTATGGAAAATAATTTTGTATGAACAAACGCTGCTTTTCATTACTTGCCAACATATATCACTAATCTGCATTGTGTTAAAAGCTCCAAGTAGCCTAATGAATAGCTTTTCGGCACAATTTGGTGAAAATCCCAAACGCTTCTGAAGCCTCGGGTTCCCATCACTACCCACTAACACACGAACGCAGGGGTTGCAGCCATGAGGCACGATCGCAATTTGATATCATGTAATTGGGGAGAAAAAGAATTGGGTAAAATGATCAAATACAGAAAGTATTTGTTCAAAAATGTAAACAAAACAAAAAGCTTCCTGTTTGGCATAATGGCGCTCGTGGTGCGTGTATATGCTGGTTTGACGCAATAGCTACACTGGGTTGGTACTAACATCTGGAGAGTTTAAAGGACCTGTATTTAGGTCAATTGAATTGCGCTGTAATATCCAGAGATCGATTCAAAAACACTGACCTGTTAAGTTTGATTGTCCACTGTTGATCTCCCACACAAAGTAGTTAAACACTTTAAATGGTTTGCAAATCGCCTCAGTAATATTTATTCACTAAGGATGGGTTATATTTACTAGTTACTTGCATCTGAGGGAAGGTGTATCAGGGCGTTTATAAAGCAGTAGGAGACAGCCCAGCCCCCTTCCCCTTCTCCACTTGCTATTGGGCAATATCACTGCATTTGGTAATACTGCTATACTGTTCCCAGCGGTTGAATGAGAAAGGGGATGACACTGAGGCTGCTGATTGACGTGTGTCAGTAGTACAGTTGTAGTGAAGCAGCCTACATCCATTGATGCCCACTTCTCACCTCTAACTACATGTATTTATCCGGACATTTTTGCATTTTTAGTGCAATTATTACATTCACTAATTTTGTGACGTGTTTGGCATCCAAGAGGGTTACTTTTTATGTGGGTTTATTTCAGGAACGCTTGTTAGTTTGTCAACAGTCCATGCTTCATGGTTAGGTGGTCATTACCGGGATATTAGTAGGTTACACTTTCACTGGACAGTGGCTGGATGTGTACTGGAATCTTGGCAACCCTGTCGTATTTATACAAAGCCGTGCCAAAACTAAGTAATCTATGTTGTATCTTAAAGAGAAAGGGAGTCGGGGAGGTATTCTTCACTCCCTCTGACTGCTTGTCAACCTGCCAAGGGCAATTTTTAAGCACAAACTTTAAGCAACAGTTAACATCAGGCATGAGAAGAGGAGGAGGAGGAGGAGGAGGAAGAGAAGGAATGCAGGCACGCAACCTTGGGTTTTAATTTTCCAGAGTAGCTCTGGTCCAGGTTTTTTAGTGCATGTTCCTTCACTAAGGATCACACACTTACGCCCTTGACCAGAGCTACCCAGAGAGAAGTCTGTATAAAGGGAAGCCCTTCCCCTTCCCTCAGTATTTCTGGATATGGTATTAGGGATCCTCTACAAATAGTGCTTTCTGTCTCTGTGTTGCTCAATCAATACTAACCTATGTCATTGACTTCAGTTTTCTTGTGATCTATTGAATGGCACCCTATTTCCTACATACTGCATTACTTTCAGTGTTGAGGAACCTACTCTGAAAAGAGAGTTTACCAAGCTACCAATTATTTCCCACTGCAAGAAGTTAAGCTACACTAAAACTACGCTTAAGAAAAATGTAGTTTACTGAATTAAAGTTACTTTAAAAAGTAGTTCACTTCATCCAAACTACTTCATGAAAAAGTATCCTATCTAAATCTGAAATGTCATAGAATATAAAAGTGCAAGAACAGATCACGCTTGTCAACAGAATTTTGTCATTTATCTGTTTTAAACACAAAAACAATGTTTTAAGTGAGAATTAGGCAGGTCTGATGCCAAAAAAGAAAGGATATTCTTGCCTACTTCACCCATATATTATTTTAGTTAAAAAAAGCAGTGTGCAGTTCCAGTAGTTATCTACACCGCTACATGGCAAAGTAATTAACTACTGAAAACAATACCAAGATTGTAATTTATTTTTAACTACAACCAAGCTACTGCAAAATGTAGTTTATTTTATTAATTGAACTACATGTAGTTCACTTTTCCCCAACACTGATTACTTTTGACCAAGGCCCAAAGGCATCCTATTCCCTACATGGTGCACAACATTTGACCAGGGCCACATGGTACCCTATTCATTATGTGGTGCACTACTTTTGACCAGAGCCCTATGAGATATCGTCTCGAAAACCCAACCCTAGGGTCAGGTTTTCGAAACTATATCAAATCAAATCAAATGTATTTATATAGCCCTTCTTACATCAGCTGATATATCAAAGTGCTGTACAGAAACCCAGCCTAAAGCCCCAAACAGCAAGCAATGCAGGTGTAGAAGCACGGTGGCTAGGAAAAACTCCCTAGATAGGCCAAAACCTAGGAAGAAACCTAGAGAGGAACCAGGCTATGAGGGGTGGCCAATCATCTTCTGGCTGTGCCGGGTGGAGATTATAACAGAACATGGCCAAGATGTTCAAATGTTCATAAATGACCAGCATGGTCAAATAATAATAATCACAGTAGTTGTCAAGGGTGCAACAAGTCAGCACCCCAGGAGTAAATGTCAGTTGGCTTTTCATAGCCAATCATTGAGAGTATCTCTACCGCTCCTGCTGTCTCTAGAGAGTTGAAAACAGCAGGTCTGGGACAGGTAGCACGTCCGGTGAACAGGTCAGGGTTCCATAGCCGCAAGCAGAACAGTTGAAACTGGAGCAGCAGCACGGCCAGGTGGACTGGAGACAGCAAGGAGTCATCATGCCAGGTAGTCCTGAGGCATGGTCCTAGGGCTCAGGTCCTCCGAGAGAAAGAAAGAAAGAAAGAAAGAAAGAAAGAAAGAAAGAAAGAAAGAAAGAAAGAAAGAAAGAAAGAAAGAAAGAAAGAAAGAAAGAAAGAAAGAAAGAAAGGTTAGCAGTAAAACCTTGAAATCAGCCCTTGCCTTAACAGGAAGCCAGTGTAGGGAGGCTAGCACTGGAGTAATATGATACAATTTTTTGGTTCTAGTCAGGATTCTAGCAGCCGTATTTAGCACTAACTGAAGTTTATTTAGTGCTTTATCCAGGTAGCCGGAAAGTAGAGCATTGCAGTAGTCTAACCTAGAAGTAACAAAAGCATGGATTAATTTTTCTGCATCATTTTTGGACAGAAAGTTTCTGATTTTTGCGATGTTACGTAGATGGAAAAAAGCTGTCCTTGAAACAGTCTTGATATGTTCGTCAAAAGAGAGATCAGGGTCCAGAGTAACGCCAAGGTCCTTCACAGTTTTATTTGAGACGGCTGTACAACCATCAAGATTAATTGTCAGATTCAACAGAAGATCTCTTTGTTTCTTGGGACCTAGAACAAGCATCTCTGTTTTGTCCGAGTTTAAAAGTAGAAAGTTTGCAGACATCCACTTCCTTATGTCTGAAACACAGGCTTCTAGGGAGGGCAAGTTTGGGGCTTCACCATGTTTCATTGAAATGTACAGCTGTGTGTCATCCGCATAGCAGTGAAAGTTAACATTATGTTTTCGAATGACATCCCCAAGAGGTAAAATATATAGTGAAAACAATAGTGGTCCTATTATCAAAAAACACTCAAACAAAATAACAAAGCGAAAACGAAAGTGAACAGTTCTGTCAGGTAACAGACAATAAACAGAAAACAACATCCCACAAAACCCAAAAGGATAATGACAACTTATATATGATGCCCAATCAGGGACAATGATAGACAGCTGCCCCTGATTGGGAATCAACCACACCAACATAGAAATAAGGAAACTAGAATGCCCACCCTAGTCACACCCTGACCTAACCAAAATAGAGAATTAACACCTCTCTACGGCCAGGGCGTGACACAAATAACAATAGATCCATTACACAACTGTAGTTTCCCATTCAGGAACATTAAATTCATACTACACAGAAAACATTCTTGCAATCTAGCAAATCATGTTTCACTATATTAAAGAAAAGGTTCCACCATTTTGAATGTTATATTGCTTTTGTGCATCTCTGAGTGATATTCTATCTATTCCCTGGGTCATTTCATGTGATCATGTGTAACTGAGTGATTGGCGTTCAGGAAGGTAGAAATCCGTTTGGTATGACGTAGAACCGTGATAAAGTCGCTCTCACTACACTGGAAGTTATTAGGAATAAGACTTTTAGATCACGAAAATCTCTATCATACATGGTAGACTTCAATAATGGTCGATGTCATAACTCGGGGGGGGGGGGGGTGTCTTCTCTCGAATGAGCCATTGATCATATTTTAGCGATATTCCTACCTTGAAATTTGTAATTTAACTGAGTGTCTAGCACATTTTTCCTATTTGTCTGCCTCTTTAGTCCAGGGTGCATTGCATGTTGCAGTTGCCAGAGACATTATAGAAAGGAGATAGGAATCCAATGAATGAAGGAACTTATAACGCCCCACACAGCAGACTGTTGACCAATCGCATATACGTTGTCATGCTACGTCATGCAGTTGCTAAGCTAATCGTCATGCAATCCTTTCTCAAAGTCAGTGTATATGTCGAGAAATGTGCCTATTGTCCTCGTAAGTATGTAATGTCACGATTCCACAGCTATACTATACTACAGATAGCAAGTTAATTACCTCACATCTCTAAAAAGATTTGTAATGTTGTACTTCTTGTTGACAAAATTAGTGCTAGTGTTTGGTTTTTGAACTAGTGCCCAATAGACTCCCATTCACTCCTTGAAAGAGAGCGCTCCTTCTCCCAAAATCGCCCAGAATGCACCGCAAGACATAGCATGGGCAAAGTTTCTCCTCAAAAGTATATCTGCTGTTGCAAATGTTAGACTCTACTCTGTGAGGCACATCGATCTGCAGGTTGAACATGGTGAAATTGTAGACTCCTAAATTGATAGTGCAGTTGACTCCAAACTTTTGAACGGTAGTGTACATATGAGATACAGTTGAGGTCAGAAGTTTACATACACTTAGGTTGGAGTCATTAAAACTCATTTTTCAACCACTCCACAAATTTCTTGTTAAGAAACTATAGTTTTGGCAAGTCGGTTAGGACATCTACTTTGTGCATGACACAAGTAATTTTTCCAACAATTGTTTACAGACAAATTATTTCACTTATAATTCACTGTATCACAATTCCAGTGGGTCAGAAGTTTACATACACTAAGTTGACTGTGCCTTTCATCAGCTTGGAAAATGCCAGAAAATTATGTAATGGCTTTAGATGCTTCTGTTAGGCTAATTGACATAATTTGAGTCAATTGGAGGTGTACCTGTGGATGTATTTCAAGGCCTACCTTCAAATTCAGCGCCTCTTTGCTTGACATCATGGGAAAATCAAAAGAAATCAGCCAAGACCTCGGAAAAATAATTGTAGACCGCCACAAGTCTGGTTCATCCTTGGGAGCAATTTCCAAATGCCTGAAGGTACCACGTTCATCTGTACAAACAATAGTACGCAAGTATAAACACCATGGGACCAGGCAGCCGTCATACCGCTCAGGAAGGACCGCTCATTCTGTCTCCTAGAGATGAACGTACATTGGTGCGAAAAGTTCAAATCAATCCCAGAACAACACCAAAGGACCTTGTGAAGATGCTGGAGGAAACAGGTACAAAAGTATCTATATCCACAGTAAAACGAGTCCTATATCGACATAACCTGAAAGTATACTCAGCAAGGAAGAAGCCACTGCTCAAAAACCGCCATAAAAAAGCCAGGCTACGGTTTGCAACTGCACATGGGGACAAAGATCGTACTTTTTGGAGAAATATCCTCTGTTCTGATTAAACAAAAATGGAACTGTTTGGCCATAATGACCATTGTTATGTTTGGATGAAAAAAGGTTAGTCTTGCAAGCCGAAGAACACCATCCCAACCGTGAAGCACGGGGGTGGCAGCATCATGTTGTGGGGGTGCTTTGCTACAGGAGGGACTGGTGCACTTCACAAAATAGATGGCATCATGAGGAAGGAAAATGATGTGGATATATTGAAGCAACATCTCAAGACATCAGTCAGGAAGTTAAAGCTTGGTCGCAAATGGGTCTTCCAAATGGACAATGACCCCAAGCATATTTCCAAAGTTATGGCAAAATGGCTTAAGGACAACAAAGTCAAGGTATTGGAGTGGCCATCACAAAGCCCTGACCTCAATCCTATTATAAATTTGTGGGCAGAACTGAAAAAGCGTGTGTGAGCAAGGAGGCCTACAAAACTGACTCAGTTACCTCAGCTCTGTGAGGAGGAATGGGCCAAAATTCACCCAAATTATTGTGGGAAGGTTGTGGAAGAATACCCGAAACGTTTGACCCAAGTTCAACAATTTAAAGGCAATGCTTCCAAATACTAATTGAGTGCATGTAAACTTCTGACCCACTAGGAATGTGATGAAAAAAATAAAAGCTGAAATAAATCATTCTCTATACTATTACTGTGACATTTCACATTCTTAAAATAAAGTGGTGATCCTAACTGACCTAAAACAGGGAATTTTTATTATGATTAAATGTCAGGAATTGTAAAAAAAAAAAAAAAAAAAAAAAGGGTTTAAATGTATTTGGCTAAGGTGTATGTAAACTTCCGGCTTCAACTGTAAGTAAAGCAAGATATGTAAACATTATTAAAGTGGCATTACTGAAGTGACTAGTGTTCCATTTATTGAAGTGGCCAATGATTTCAAGTCTGTATGTAGGCAGCAGCCTCTCTGTGCTAGTGGTGGCTGTATAACAGTCTGATGGCCTTGAGATAGCTGTTTTTCAGTCTCTCTGTCCCCGCTTTGATCTACCTGTACTGACCTTGTTACTTGTAACTTCAGTCTTGAATGATGATAATTCTCAGTAGATTTGATGTTTGATATAGTGCAGGACGTGAGTAGTTAATAGGAGTTGTAGGACTGTGTATTTGGGTCAAAGAGTGTCTCTACACTTGATAAGAATAGTGGACTTCTACCTGGATGATTACGGTGTTTGTGAGAGAAGTCAGAAAGGCCTCTCCCAGCAACCATGTGTGTGTGTTCATGCATATGCAGATGAAAGAAGACCAGGGTTCCTCACACACTATCTGTTGTCTAACATTTAAGTGCACTATGTATGTGAACAAGAGTCTGGGGCATTGGGACTCAGGTTATGAGGGGTGAAGGACTTACTGATTGGAAATTTATTGGTTTCATAATCATCATCAATATTTTTCCACATTCTATTTTCCCCCTCGCAAACATTTCTAATTTACATTTGTCAAGAGCGACTTACAGGAGCAATTAGGGTTAAGTGCCTTGCTCAAGGGCAAATCATCAGATTTTTCACATAGTCAGCTTTGGGATTCGAATCAGCTGCCTTTCAGTTACTAGTCCAATGCTCTTAACCGCTAGGCTACCTGCCGCGCTACCATTTGAGGGTCATAAAGTTTAGGGTCCTGTTTGATTTGTGAGCACGCTGGGTTCATGCATTGCTCTACTGCCCTGATCTTCACTATAAATACAATTCAAGTCCTGTTTGTCCCACCTCACTTGACCTCTCTTTGTGGTGTGATCAAATCTATTGGATATGTAAGAGTGAACCTTTCTCCCCTCACCCCAAGCTCCTGGAAGATAGGGAAACAAGTTAGAGTAGAGAGAACATGGGAAATTAAGCTAGCCCACTAGCTCATGGCTAGTACTCTTCAGACCGGCTAGTAGAAAACATGTCCAACTAGCTACCCGGCTAGTAAAATGTTGTCTTTTCATATATCGCATGGCACAGATTTTGGACACGGGCTAGTAAAAATTGCAGTCTACTAGCCAGTGGCCAAAATCCTTACATCTCTGCATGTAAGTCTTTAGTCTGTAGCACTGTTCAGAGGAAGGATGGATATTCAGTAATAATATGCCATTTAGCAGACACTTTTTTACAATGCCACTTACAGTATAGTGTGTGCATAAGTCTATGGCGTTGTCATCACGATATCCATTTTGACTGGATCGAATCAGCATTCAGAGGTAGAATGATGCAACTGGTGTGTAACAATGATGACGTCTTGTGACTCAGATACATGTCACATGTCAGTTAGGCAAGTATGGATTGCATCGTAATTGCTGGCCAGGCCAATGATCTAGTGAGGCTCTTTCCATTGATGGTACTTAGCATTCCCACATTAAAAAATACTATAGTGTATGACAATAGTATAAATACGGTAGTAAAAAGAGTAGTATTTACTATATTAAATACTGTAGTGTTTTGCGGACACTACAGTAATTGCAGTTGAGATGAAAAATTAGATCAACTATGTTCGCGTCCTACTTGGTAACCTATTCAAATCGAATCAAAATTGGTGACTATTTAACAGTCTCATGTCCTGGAGCTAAAAGCTGTTATTCAGTCTCTCGGTCCCAGCTATGATGCATCTGTACTGTCTCTGCCTTCCAGATGGTTGCGGAGTGAACAGGCTGTGGCTCGGGTGGCTGAGGTCCTTGATAATCTTCTTGGCCTTCCTGTGACATCGGGTGCTGTAGATGTCCTGGAGGGCAGACAGTGTGGACCCGGTGATGTGTTGGGTTGACCACACCACCCTCTGGAGAGCCCTGCGGTTTTAGACTGTGCAGTTGCCGTACCAGGCGGTGATACAGCCCAACAGGATGCTCTCAATGGTGCATCTGTAGAAGTTTGTGAGGGTCTTAGGGGTCAAGCCAAATTTCTTCAGCCTCCTGAGGTTGAATAGGCACTGTTGCACCATCTTCAACACACCGTCTGTGTGGATGTACCATTTCAGGTTGTCAGTGATTTGCACGCCAAGGAACTTGAATCTTTTCACCCTCTCCACTGCGGCCCTTTCGATGTGGCTGGGGGCATGCTCACTCTGCTGTCTCCTGAAATCCATGATCAGCTCCTTCGTTTTGTAGCGCACTACTATGTAGGGTATAGGGTGCCAGTGGTGCACTATGTAGAGAATAGGGTGCCATTTGGGATGCATACAGATGTAGGCCACATCTAACTAGTGTTGTAAATGTTGTACCAGGCAAACCATTTCTGTATGGACCTGGCTTTGTCCACGGGGAATTGTCATGCTGAAACAGGAATGTGCCTTCCCCAAACTGTTGCCACAAAGTTGGAAGCACAGAATCATCTAGAATGTCATTGTATGCTGTAGCGTTAAGATTTCCCTTCACTAAAACTAAGGGACCAAGCCCAAACCATGAAAAACAGACCATTATTTCTCCTCCACCAAACTGTACAGATGGCACTATGCATTCGGGCAGGTATCGTTCTCCTGGCATCCCGCCAAACCCATATTCATCCGTCAGACTGCTCCAGTGGCGGCGAGCTTTACACCACTCCAGCTGATGCTTGGCATTGCGCATGGTGATCTTAGGTTTATGTGCAGCTGCTCGGCCATGGAAACCCATTTCATGAAGCTTCCGACGAACAGTTCTTGTGCTGACGTTGCTTCCAGAGGCAGTTTGGAACTGCATGTAGTGAGTGTTTCAACTGAGGACAGATGATTTTTACGGGCTATGTGCTTCAGAACTCGGCAGTGCCGCTCTGTGAGATTCTGTAGCCTACCACTTCGCGGCTGAGCCATTCGCGGCTGAGCCATGTTCCTAGACGTTTCCACTTCACAATAACAATACTTACAGTTGACCAGGGCAGCTCTAGCAGGGCAGAAATTTGATGAACTGACTTGTTGGAAAGGTGGCATCCTATACCAGTGCCATGTTGAAAGTCACTGAGCTCTTCAGTAAGGCCATTCTACTGCCAATGCTTGTCTATGGAGATTGCATGGCTGTGTGCTGTTTTATACCACGGTCATCAACGGTTGTGGCTGAAATAGCCAAATCCACTCATTTGAAGGGGTGTCCACATCTTTTTTGCATATATAGTGTACTTCTGCCAGGTAAACCTACTTTGCAGTTAACATTTAATTGAGAAGGTTTTGGTGAAAGCATTTCTGTCAACCCACAAGATGATTATGACATCAACTGGTTACAGATGTATTAGACAAATGCAAGCACCACACAGACAGACAGGGGCAATATTGCTGGAAATTAATTGGCAGATATTGTGTTATGTTTGGTTTTTTAGCCAATAGTGGCTAACCAGGGGTGGGATAATGTAAAAGTTGCGTTAATTAGATAGTAGCTGTGAGTTTGAGGTGTCTGATGCTACTCATAGGTGGGTTACTGGTAGCTCGCCATAGCTCGAGATCAACCTGTTGGGGACCCCTGATCTATTGGTTTTCACTACAGCCCTTAAATCCTTGAAAATAACTTCCCCCTCAAAATAGGTAAACAATTAAGTTTTTGTTATCTTTTATATGCTCCATGTTATTCATTAAATATGCATACAAACTGCCCTAACTTGCTTGTGACCGAGGTTAATGATTATAGTTTGAGGTTTAGTCGGTGGACACTTGAGTATTTGACCTGGATATCAGAAGAGACCTGTTAATGATTTCATTAGCCTATCCTAACCTTACAGTCATGAGATGCTTTGAAGTGTTTTTCTACTCCCCTTCGTGTGCAGGTGCGCGCATACACACACACACACACACACACACACACACACACACACACACACACACACACACACACACACACACACACACACAAGGGTACATTTATCGTTGTGTTGTAAACTAAAGGTTGTTGTATTTTCTATCATCATTCATTAAGCATTATGAGTAGGGTTATTAAAAGTCATGAATGTAAATGTAAATGTGGTGAATATTGATAGAAGCCATCTAGCAATGGCTTTTTATCTCAAAATTTGACTTTTTATAGACGTACAGACACAACATGTTATCTAGTTAATGTTGTTGAAAGCAATTTGTGTCAAAGCCTAAACAAAAAGACAATTCAAATAAGGCTTCATCTTTCAGCACTGGATATTAGTCTCTATGCACTATTGGGTATTGACAAGTGTGAGCATCACATACTCCTACATTTGGTTCATTAAAACCAAATGTAGGCCTTTTATAAGTTTCCTGTTTTTGGCGAGTGCAAATGGCAGTGGGATAAGCTAGAATATAACTTTGAACAGTGACGGGACATCCGTTTATCTCTGGACGGCAACTGGGTCGTCTTATCAAAGTGGTGTGAATCACAAGGCGTTGTCCTGACATGAAAGATGTGCGCAGTGTGACTGCCGCGTGTTTACTGTAGTACTATTGGGTGGGGAGCAAAGTGTGTGTTTGGAGTTTATTATCCTCCTGCTTCTGCAAGCATGTGGCACCACTCGAAGCAATCGGAATAGTACTTGCACTAAGGGGTTGGTTACCATGTGTAATGTGTTGAATCTAATTTAATTTCTATATTCATAACAAGTGGATGTAATGCAACCATTGAGAACATGCCTTTAGCAGCTAATTTATCAATGTATCATACTCTGCAGACATCTTTCATAGGAACAGAAAGTTGACAACTATCACCGCTATAGTGCAATTAATGTATTGTTTAGTGTTGTGTCGTGGCTTTGCTGGCATCCATCCCACTTTGATACGGTAGACTAGACTAGATACGGTAGACTGGTTTGCTAACCACCTCTCTCAAAGAGTGCAGTGTATAAAGTCAGAACATCTGCTGTCTCAGCCACTGCCTGTCACCAAGGGAGTACCCCTCTTCTCAATTTACATCAACAACAAAGCTCAAGCAGTAGGAAGCGCTCTCATCCATTTATATGCAGATTATACAGTCTTATACTCAGCTGGCCCCTCCCCGGATTTTGTGTTAAACGTTCTACAACAAAGCTTTCTTGGTGTCCCACAAGCTTTCGCTGCTCTAAACCTTGTTCTGAAAACCTCAAAAACAAAGGTAATGTGAATTGTTAAGAATAATGCCCCTCTCCCCAATGGTGTGATTACTAACTCTGAGGGTTTAGAGCTTGAGGTAGTACCTCATACAAGTACTTGGGAGTATGGCTAGACAGTACACTGTCCTTCTCTCAGCACATATCAAAGCTGCAGGCTAAGATTAAATCTAGACTTGGTTTCCTCTATCGTAATCGCTCCTCTTTCAGCCCAGCTGCCAAACTAACCCTGATTCAGAAGACCATCCTACCCATGCTAGATTACAGAGACAAAATTTGTAGATTGGCAGGTAAGGGTGCTCTTGAGCGGCTAGATGTTCTTTACCATTCGGCCATCAGATTTGCCACCAATGCTCCTTACAGAACACACCACTGCACTCACTACTACTCTGTAAACTGGTCATCTCTGTTTACCTGTCACAAGACCCACTTGTTGATGCTTATTTATAAAGCCCTCTTAGGCCTCACTCCCCCCATCTGAGATATCTACTGCAGCCCTCATCCTCCACATACAACACCCGTTCTGGCAGTCACATTCTGTTAAAGGTCCCCAAAGCACACATCCCTGGGTCGCTCGTCTTTTCAGTTCTATGAAACTAGTGACTGGAACGAGCTACAAAAACACTCAAACTGGACCGTTTTATCTCCATCTCTTCATTCAAAGACTCAATCATGGACACTCTTACTGACAGTTGTGGCTGCTTCGCATGCTGTTGTCTGTGCCCAATAATGTTTGTACCATGTTTTGTGCTGCTACCATGTTGTGCTGCTGCCATGTTGTGTTGCTACCATGTTGTGTTTTCATGTGTTGCTGCCATGCTATGTTGTTGTCTTAGGTCTCTCTTTATGTAGTGTTGTGGTGTCTCTCTTGTCGTGATGTGTGTTTTGTCCTATATTTGTATTTTATGTTTTATTTTTAATCCCAGCCCCCGTCCCTGCAGGAGGCCTTTTGCCTTTTGGTAGGCCGTCATTGTAAATAAGAATTTGTTCTTAACTGACTTGCCTAGTTAAATAAAAGTTAAATAAATAAAATAAAATAAACTGCACAGTATAGAGAGAGAGAGAGAGAGAGAGACCCCATCTGGCAGGAAACACTTAAACAAATCTCATGAATACGCTACAATGTCCCGTATCACATTAGCAAGACCACATAGTGCAAGATACAGGAAATAGGGTGCCATTTGGGACGTAGCCCACAACAAGGTTGTCTCTGTTGATCACTCAGAGGGAGGGAGGGAGGGAGGGAGGGAGGGAGGGAGGGAGGGAGGGAGGGAGGGAGGGAGGGAGGGAGGTCACAATCTAGGTCAGCCATCAGTAATCCATAGAATAGAAGTATGCTGTGGACACAGAGTGCTGACTGACAGCACCATCATCCTCTCTTTCTTCCTCTCCGGACTGCAGACCCGTGACTAGCTCCCTCCACAGTCACACATTCACACGAGGCAGCTAAGACTATCAATAGTCAAATGTCATACCTACAGATCTCTGTTCATAATACTGATATGTAGGTAGTCTCTTATACCAGGCTGGAATGCAACGCTAATATGTGATGTAACAATATAAACTTCAACAAAGATGGTGATAGGTGTCATAACATCTCATTCAGTGTTCCATCATTTGTGTTAGTCGGTTCAATTCCCCCCCAAATGTACGCACACACGACTAAGTCGCTTTAGATTAAAGCATCTGTTAAATGGCATCTATAGTTTGAAAGTCATTGGCTGAATTTTGTTCTGATTCTGAAATTAAAAACAGCTGACATTCTTATAGAACAAGATATCCTACATGTAGTGTAAGGCAGGATCACCTTGTGCTGCTCTTTCATGAGATGTATCAATCAACCAATCAAACTTTATTTATACAGCACATTTCTTACAGAAAATGCAATTCAAAGTGCTTAACAAATATTAAAAGGTAAGAAAGACAAAAACACAATAGGTGTATTAAAGGCTTTATGGATATAAAACCAACTGAGGCCCTCCTGTGGACTATGAGGTGAACAGCCAATGTGCCAGTTAGCACAGATGCTGTTGTACTATACACATGTCTGACTCTGATAGACATTTTGTCCCAAATGGCACCCTATTCCCTATATAGTGCACTACTGTTGATCAGGGCCCATAGGGCTCTAGTCAAAAGTAGTGCACAATGTAGGGAATAGGGTGCCATTTGGCATGCCACCAAAGTCTCAAATAAAGTTATTAAGATCCACAACATCCTGGATTGTGACTTTACAGCAGGATGTAGACTTTGATACATCTCACCTGTGGCCTGTGGGTTTGTGGGTGAGTAAACCTACTGTCTTCTGAACAGTGGGTGTGTCAGAACAACAAACAGTGTAGGCCTACATGCCATATTGGCACTCACTAGTGGAGATGGGGACATATATTTAGAGTGGTTTCCGTCATACCTTTCAGTTCTTGAACTTTGCATCTTTTTGCATTGACCCGGCAGAGTTCAGTGCTATTCAGGAAGGAGTTGCAGGTCAAGTCGGCCACCTTGCTGAGTTGAATGGGCCACAGAAGTAGCCTAACAGACTGCAAGCACAAAGGCACACAATGCCCTTCTGCACCTCTACAAATGAGTCTGCCCTATAGTCCATGTTTCAGTCAGGTGCAGTGCGGCAAGGTGCCGACCACATAGCATACACCCTGCACAGACAACTCTAGATAGAATCGCAAACACGGATTTCACTCACTCCATATTTGCTAACCTTGATGGTGGTCAGGTGCTCAGTCAACTTTGAATTACATAACCCTTCAACAGTGTTGATAACTGGAGCCAACAGAGAATACTGATATAGTAGAATGGTCAGAATTGAGGTTGCCCAAATATTCCAGCAAGTTGCTGTCTATGGTTCCAAATTCATACAGTGTATACCTACATAGTTTATTAAAAATAATGCAATTCATATTATTCACTGCAGCATAGCTAGTAGTGCTCATTTACAATGTGTGTTTTTTATGGTATATTTACCAAAGGAGTTGCTTTGTGACTGAACTGACTTTTGAAATATATAGCCTTCTCTGCCAGGGCTTTGCTAAAGGTTGTGGTGAAGTGTTCAAGTAGGTGTACTACTCTCATCTAGTGGTTAATCATATTACATGCAGTTACAGTGTAGGCCATAAACCAGGCATATTGCACATGTCAAGACCGAATATGCCTACTGAAATGGTATTATAAACAATAAAAAAAATGGGGAATTGATTTTGGCAAACCAACTAGAACTACATTGTATTAGGCCTTTGATTGAATCAAGCTTTAAAGCTGTAATCCTTGATGGTAAAACTTTCAGGTACATTTGCGGTATTACAACAACAAAGAAGTTACTGCAAAACAACAAACACTTGTCTATTTCCATCGGGCATCATTGCACACGCCATAAAACAGCAGAACTATACTCCAATTGGTTTTTACCATGCTGGGTGACGCTCCTCACCTCTGCTTCATCAACAAAACAGATTCCATCTATGGGTTGATAGATTTGTGTAAGTATTTATTAAAAAACTAATGTAACGGTCATACCCACATTCGATTACTTTCTAAATGTGATCCGTTACAGTTACCTGCAAAACATTTTAAATCAGTAACATAACTTTGGGATGACCCAAACTCAGTAACGTAATCTGATTAATTACCTTCAGTTACTTTTGGATTACTTTTCCCTTAAAGAGGCATTAGAAGAAGACAAGAAGGATCCATCAAATGCATTTGGTATGTCATCATAGTGGTCTCTGATTTATGATTGGACTCAATCAGGTGGAACAAACTTAAACTTGCGACTTTTTCCGATGCTGAATTGAATGTCGTTGAGAAAACAGAAAGATGTCAATTTATTTTTTTTCACAAACATTCATCTAGTTTTTCACAAGTAATGGAGGGGGGATCCCTAATAATGACAAATAATACATTTGAGTTAAATTAGACAACCGCATGCGTCATGGCGCATCGATATGTTTTTTGCTACTGTTGACAATAGACGAGGAAACCAGGTTCCTTACTTTTTTGTGTGTGTAATATTTGCAACATTTTAATTTAATATCATTTTCTCACTATCCACGTTATGGCGACATATGCCAGGGGCTTTATGCGTAAAAGTGCATATTTTGCATAGCACACTAAAAATTAGGGGTTCAACAAGGGTTCTTCTAAGATCCTCAAAGTTCTTCGAAGAACCTTAATGTTTTTCGAAAGAACCCCATAGCAGGTGGGGTTCATCGAGGAATCTAGAATAAAAAGAAACGCACACCTATTTAGGCGAGGTGCTGGCTAGCGGAGTAGAAAACTTAAAAATAAAGGAGAGCCGAACACTCTAGGAACTCAGATGCAAAAATGTAATTACCAACGTTGGTAATTACAACAAGTCTCCATCCACGTATATTGCCCGAAGAGTGTTCAGCGAAGGTGTTAGTGGCGGTTCTAGCTTGTATGTCTCCCTTCAGCACCTTCATGTTTTATTTACACATTTTGAACAACACAAATAAATAATCATAACATTTAAAACTATATAACTATAAATATATATATATATACAAAAATAAGACTCATAAATATCAAAAAGAAGTATCAAAGACAAAGAGAAACAAATTGTAGTATATAAATACAAATAAAAAAGAGAATCGAATTATTACACTACTACCCTATTGCTAACAAAAAACACTAATAAAACTAAATTGCACAAATCCTATATCACACAAATACACAAATAGAATAACACGTTAAACATTTTTAACATTTATATATATGTTTTCAATAAAGTTTATTTGGAAAATAAAATGTTGCCATAGGCTTACTTGATGCGTGCAGTATACTGCACGCATCAAGTAGGCCTATGCCTTTTAACCATTTCTTATATATCAATTAAAATCAATAGATATGGCAACATTTTATCTTCCAAATAAACTTTATTGAAAACATATATATATATATAAATGTTAAAAATGTTAAACGTGTTATTCTATTTGTGTATTTGTGTGATATAGGATTTGTGCAATTTAGTTTTATTAGTGTTTTTTGTTAGCAATAGGGCAGTAGTGTAATAATTCGAATCTCTTTTTTATTTGTATTTATATACTACAATTTGTTTCTCTTTGTCTTTGATACTTCTTTTTGATATTTATGAGTCTTATTTTGTATATACATATTTATAGTTATATAGTTTTAAATGTTATGATTATTTATTTGTGTTGTTCAAAATGTGTAAATAAAACATGAAGGTGCTGAAGGGAGACATACAAGCTAGAACCGCCACTAACACCTTCGCTGAACACTCTTCAGGCAATATACGTGGATGGAGACTTGTGAGGTATGAGAGTTCCCATGGTGTTCTCTGTTACGTTCTGCATCTTGTTCGTTGTAGAGTTCTTCTCACACCAAGTCACACACAGAGCACTGATATCAGGACCTTCTCAGATGAACTGTGGACGTGGAATGATGGAGACACTAGACACTGAGCCTGATTGGACAGCTCGGAGCTGCTCTTTTCTGTCCATATAAACACATGGATGGGTGGGAGAGGCAGACCAGGAGGAAGGAAGGAGGGTGTGGTCAAAGCAAGACATCCACCCAGCCTAAATGGGTTGTTGATTAAAAAAATAACTAACTATAAATTCAACTATTGTTCTTTCCCGACATTATTTTATTTAAAACAAACTTTATTAGGATGAATTATAAAAGTAACGGTTCAGGTGGCGGGTGGTAGAGGATGTTGTTTTTCATTTATTCATTAGGCTACGAGGTTCTTTTAAAACAAAACAGATCAAAATGATCATAAATACAAGAGCTAGGCCTATCTGAGGTTCATGTTATATACTATATGTATTTTGATTTATTACGTCCTGTGATAAAACAGTCAGCGCAGTCCATGTTGTTTTCTAATCATTGTCTGATTTCCTTCTCAAACAGGCTTTTTATTTTTCCTTCATTTGACTAATAACTGATTGCTAAACAGACAGCTGAAATGTTATTGATAGTTATTACACTGTTCCATCTTGGTCAGGTCGTTATTGTAAAAGAGAACGTGGTCTCAAGGACTTACCTGGTTAAATAAAATACCAATAAATAAATAGAGTAATGAGATAAAGGACCCTGTTTGGCATTACATTGATCACAAATTAGATGTAGTACTATAAAAAAAGTGTACTAGACACATAATGATATTACATTTAATATGTAGATGTTTTATGTCAGCCTAATATTTATCACAATGCACTCTAAAAATTAGGGGTTCAACAAGGGTTCATCTAAGATCCTCAAAGTTCTTTGAAGAATCTTACTGTTCTTGGCACTGATAATTGCCCCCAAAAGGTTCTTCCAAGACTCAATCTTGCAACCTTTCCGTAACTATTCCAACGCTCTAACCAATGGGCCACCTGCTACTGTACTCCCTTCCACTGGCAGCTCAATGTTTCCTTTCTCTTTCTGTCGCATGGTGGTCAAAGCAAGAGTGTGAAAACAGTCTGGACAACCCCCTCCCCTCTCTTTCCTTTGTGTCTCGCTCTATGGAGGACTGGCTTAAATTGTGAGGTTGACCACACAATTTATTGTCATCATGAGCAAAAGCTATTGGTTTTCTACCCAAAGTTGCAAAGAAAATGTTGTGATCTATATAATAAACACTAAAGACAACATCGATAAAAGGGTGTGGCAGGTACAGCAGCATCTAGTGGGCAAAATCTGGTAATTCAAACTCATTTACTATGGTAAATAATGCAAGTGACTTCAATGGCTAATTTCTCTGAACGGTGGGGGGGTGAACGACCAGATTCACAGGGAATACATGACATAGTATGAAGAAGCAATACTCCAAGCCACAGCTCCATACTACTTGTCAGACATAGAGAACTGATACTATATACTGGTTGTTTGGGTTGGATTGGCATGGAGGTCTGTGGGTGGCTTTTGATCAGTTTATTGAATACCCCATGTCGTACTTAATGATAGGAAGAAGTTTGGTCCGAATTAGATGTTAGGTACTATATTTAATTAATACTATATGAATCCTATAAATTAAAATAACTAATTTGGGGGCAATCAATTAGCTTAATCTCTCCGATTTAAATTATATTTCTACAAATTAATGTTTCAGGGACACTAATCTTATTTGTTTCTGACTAACAAATGAATTCCAACACAATCTGACAGTCAAAATCCTCCTGTGCTTTTTGATGTGGAACGACACACTGATTTTGTGGAAGTCGCTGTTTATTTTCTGAAAGACCAGATGTAGAGCAGCAACTTCACTAAATACAGGGTTGTGTTCATTAGGTACTAAGAGAAAGAAAACAAGTGTTTCTCATTGGAAAGGTACAGAGCTGAATGTAGAGTAGAAATGCAGAAACAGGCTAAATTAGGCTAAAATAAAAGGGTTGTGTTCATTAGGGTAGGGTTTCCCAAACTTGGTCCTGGGGCCTCCGGCACAGTTTGTTTTTTGCCCTAGCACTACACAGCTGATTCAAATAACCAACTCATCATCAAGTTCGAGGACAGAGTTTGGGAAACCCTCCATTAGGGCACAAGAGAAAATAAAAACAAGTGCTTCTCATTGTAAAGTTTCAGGTAGTATCTCCCTGTTTCACATGATGTTATACCATTATGTGCCTACTGAATATGACCCCGTCCTAAGAGGAGCAGCAGGCATCTGGCCAAGACCAGACCTCAAAAACAACCACAACTAGACGTCTGGAGGCATCTCGAACGTCATTTAGACTGAGTGGAGAAACCACCGCTCCTTTCTCTGGCATGGGGACAAGGGGTCATGTGGACCCTTTCGAAAGAGAGGGGTGGGGAGGGGGGCAATGCAGGGGGCAAGGAGCTGCTGAATTCTCAGTGGCTCTACAGGTAGGACCAAAGCACTTGGTAAAGCTTTAAAAAAGTGGTGGATGTGTAGAAGAGGTTGTGGTCAAGCAATTCTCACTGGAATCCCAAAGAAATGCAGCAATGTGTATATGTAGAGATCACATTTCAATATAAAAAGTGTAAACCATTTAAGAGCACAAAGAAACAGCCCAACTCTTGACTCACCAGAATTTGTATTGGAGGACAAATTGCACCACATACTCCTCCTCTTACGCAGTGGTACGACCTCTCAACACCCAAGTCAACCAAATGGTCAATTGTAGTCTCCAGCTGTATAACCTACACTCAAGATGATAAGGCATATTGGATCATTACAGGGGAAACCATTAGAGGTGTTATGGTCACCTCTCATTTTCACAAATATTGTAGCTTATACCCTATTTGACATCATCTTAAATGTTTGTGTTGTACCCATCCATCATCGGTTGAGACACAGTATACTGCTGAATACAAGGTGGTTGTCAGTTAAATCATATAAATCGAATTCATAGGCCTATCCTTTCAGACCCTTGAAATATAGCTGGTAAACCATTGACATTTAAATTTAATTGAAACTTTAACTTCCAATTACTACCAGAAAGATGGCCGCTGGTCCACCCATTTTCAAATGTCAATTTGAACGGGAATGTTTATTCTATTGTCTATATTTCTATTATCTCAATCAGTTTCCTATGGAAGATTGACAGTTGAATTTATAACAATGGATATCCCCATTCAAGCCAACATTCTCTGATGTGTGGACCTAAAAACATCTTTGAGGTACCATTTAAAATGTTAGTACATTTATTAACCAAAACATGACACCCACCCTGTATTTAAGAGTATGCCATGTCTCAACTGATGGCAGGCACAACAAACACCTCAGTTTATGTAAAATAGGGTCCAAGCTACAACATACACCCCCCACCTCCCCCTTACCCTCAAAATAGCCTCAATTCGTCGGGGCATAGTCCAAGGGGTCGAAAGCATTCCACAGGGATGCTGGCCCATGTTCAATCCAATGATTCCCACAGTTGTGTCAAGTTGGCTGGATGTCCTTTGGGTGGTGGACCATTCTTGATACACACGGAAAACTGTTCAGCATGAAAAACCCAGCATCGTCGCAGGTCTTGACACAAACTCAAATATTTTGTCTTGCCCATTCACACTTTGAATGGCGCACACACACAATCCATGTCTCAATTGTCTCAAGACATAAAAATATATATTTCTTTAACCCGTCTCCTCCCCTTCATCTACACTGTTTGAAGTGGATTTAATCAGTGGCATCAATTAGGGGTCATACCTTTCACCTGGTCAATTTATGTGATGGAAAGAGCAGGTTTTTAAAAATGTTTTGTACACTTTTTTTGATAATTGCTGTTAAAGTAAAAAAATATGACAAAATTATATTTTTATATAAATCATAAAACAGTTTAACAAGCCTGTTTGTCAGCTTTCAAATGATATCAACCATTTATCTTTTTCAGTGATGAAGACACGGATGGGGTATTGATAATGGGTCAACTTTGAGCACCTATCTCCGGAATCTTTTGGCATTCAGGTCCAAAAAGTATATTTGTGACCACTTCTACTATGGGTAAAACATGTTGGCCTACGGAAAGTTTCGTTCAAATCAAAAGGGATGCAGTCAGAAAGTGATTGAAATCATATGGAATGACCTTACTTACTATCGACGTTAGTTTCATGGTTGAAGAATAAAATAACCTGCAAGAACTGCCCTACTTCTGCCTTCAATGATTGCAACAATGCTACAAATGTCCATAGCCCATTATAGATTGTGACAGAATGTTGTCTACATGGTGGTTACAAAGTAGCAAGACATTACACGATCCTTCCACTCAAACGTTACATTGTATCGCATTGTTGCTACTTCGACAAAAGGAGATAACAGAACAAGAGACATGTGGAATCATGTTTAGTCTGTCTGCATCGGCCGCATTCGATTAGTCGTGATTGAGAACTCTATACAATCTCAAGTTCAGTCGCCATCTAATCAATCGTTATCATTTCAAACTTGCTTGCCACTAACTTACTAGGCTATAGCTAATGTTGCCAAGCTACCCTGACCAAGAAGCAGGAAGACACCCAGCACTAGCGCAAGCAGAACGCATGCATTGCATGGCGATCTCAGCGCATGGCTGTTGGAAATTGTCATAACGTTATATTTCGAGCTATGTGCACCAGTCTGGCCTGCAATAGACTATTTGTCAACAGATAGAGTAGTGTCTAAACAAGTTATTAGCCTACTGGTGTAGGTTTGTGATTAGTAGATAATATCAATTCTAAGGCGGAGTATTGGGTTCATATGCACTGACGTTCATCCCACTAGCTACGTGCCTCAGTCAAGATTCTGAATGCATGATTTCGGGACAAATGGGAAAAGAATGAAGTCGTTATGGCGGGAATTCGAATCGCCGGCTGGACTGGGCTACACAAACCCTATGCTGTGGACCAGATGGGGTCCCGAGTGGCGCATCGGTCTAAGGCACTGCATCTCAGTGCTAGAGGCGTCACTACAGACTCTGGTTCGATTCCAGTCTGTATCGCAACCGGCCGTGATTGGGAGTCCCATAGGGTGGCGCACAATTGGCCCAGCGTAGTTAGGGTTTGGCTGGGGTAGGCCTTCATTGTAAATAAGAATTAGTTCTTAACTGACTTGCTTAGTTAAATAAATGTAAAATGCACAGGACTTGGAGATGACAATGGATATTTCTCTGCAGGCCTATTATAGCATACTAATGTGATGAGTTCAAGCCGGTTCAAGCCCATGTAGGCCTAGCCCATTTACTATTACCTAGAGCTATCCAAAACACAATCTTCATAGTCGTGAAAAAATGAATTAAAAAAATTACGTTCATTATTTATAAACTAGACATCACTGCAGGGTTAACCTAAAGTAGCACGCGTTATTGAAACTGCATTGGCAGGCCTGGCCTATCAATCAGCCTACAAAATATCTCAGTGTAGTCCTAGAATTGAGGTTACTTTTCGCTGAACAGTAGTTCATTTCCTGTCCAACATTTCCATCTAGTGAAGAATTGTTGAATCACATTCAATCGAATGTTAGGATGGAGAAAGCTATACAAAGCAGGATTGCCTAAACGATACACAGGCAAGGAAAAAAGCATTTATAAAACAGTCCCCTGTTTATCTGCTTTTCAATTATAGGCTAAAACTGTGAGTGGCAAGGAAGCACTTCACAGCATTCCGAATGTTATAGTCCTGTGAATGTCTAATACATATTTAGTGGATGCAAATGACACAGAAGCCTTTGTTATACAGAACGCATTAGCTGGGACAATGGAAGAGATGAGTGAGGTGAACATCATTTCAATGAGGTTAGGCCCTTTGTATATAACGAACTTTAAATTTTAAAAAAAACGTTGTTTGTGGAAAATAGCTGACCAACCAACTTAAATCATCCATTTGATAAAAATGTCCAGTTATTTAGGTAGAATGAAAGAAAAAAAACATTTTATAAATAAATTCTTAAAGAGTACAAAACATAATGACTACAACAAGACATGAGGTGATGAATCAAAAGTTTTTAAATCTGCCCTTAAATCCTTGATATTGTAGCCATTGAACCTTAGGTCTTACATTGAACTTCGTTTTTGTATAGATACCCAAATTATAATATAATCAGATTAGGACCATCCTACTTTTATTGCGAATTAGATTTGAACAAAGAACGAATCTGATTTCTATGTCTACGAAATATAACATCAACCTGTAAGAAAAAACACCAGCTGGCTACAAATGTCCAAGTTTTTCTTAGATGTTTTCTTTAAATGAGAGGTTCAAACTGTGTCAACAGACATTTATAAACGCATACATTGACATTGTCTACTGAAACGCATACATTGACATTGTCAAGGTTATAGAATAACAATGTATATAAAAATGTTACCAATTTAATCAGGGATGGGAGCATATGAATGGGTAAAAGTAGCTTATTAAGTTGTTATACACTATAATGAGACAAAAACGACTTAAAGGTGCATAATGAGAAGTGAAAAACGTTTTTTTACCATGTAAAACGGTGATCATCATAAGCATATGTAGGCACAGGGTACAACTACACCTACAGGTGTGCATTCCAGGTTAACTAGGCCTATAGGACCTTTTCATACCAGGAGAAGGTGGGAAACAGCGGGGCGGGGCCCTGAGGAGGAAATGTCCCTCAGACTTAACTGGATCCTCGTGGTTTTTAATTAAAACAATGTTTTTTGTGTTTCATTGATTCATTATATGGTTATTTTAAAACAATAATGGTCGAAATTCTCAATGCAAGATCTATCCCTGAAGTTCAGGACATCTTTGTAAGCACGTCTTATAATTCACATGTCATTTGATAAAACAGTCAGTGCAGTCCATGTTGTTTTGTAATCATCGAGTAAGCTTTCAATATTGTTGGTTCAAATAGGCTGTTTATTTTCTTTCGTTTTACTCAAATAACTGTATTAGACTGTAATAGATAAGCCTTACATGAGATTAATGATGCTGTTTTTTAAAACCTTCCTTCTACATATAGCTAGTAGTCTAAATCGTTTGAAAACAATATACATTTGAAGTTAATTTAATATGTAATTTTGGTTTTGTAAGCCTATACGGAATAAATTATAAACATACTTTATCCAGTCTACTAAATATTTATCCCAGGGATTATTTAATGTGGCTAGACTACTATTTTCCACAAAAACTGGAGCCTAAAGGCCCTACCTATAGTCCAATTATTCTCCCCCATTTAGGCCTATCAGTTCCATTGTCCAGGGAAAAAAGGCTTACTGATGAGGCTACCTGTACCATTCACATGCAGTAAATAGTTTTTCACATTGGAACGTTTGGAAATCACAGCTTTGACTTTACCCCGACCCATCCACAGATTATTTACATTTTTTTTTCACCGTTTGTTTGTCTTTAGGGACAGGGGTCTAAGCCAGGTGTACTCAACTCCTCCCCCACGAGGTCAGGAGCCTGCTGGTTTTCTGTTCTACCTGATAATATATGTTTTACTTTCTTAAATGTAACCTTTATTTAATCTAGTCAAGTCAGAACAAATTTGTATTTACAATGACAGCCTAACCAGACATTGCTGGGCCATTTGTGTTTTGCCCTATGGGACTCCCAATCACAGCTGGATGTGATACAGCCAGGGACTGGCTGTATCACATGAGCTTCATGAGGTAGTCACCTGGAATGCATAGTCCCACTAAACGCAAACCAGATGGGATGGTGTATCGCTGCAGAATGCTGTGGTAGTCGTGCTGGTTAAGTGTGCCTTGAATTCTAAATATATCATTGATAGTGTCACCAGCAAAGCACCCCCACACCATCACACCTCCTCCTCCATGCTTCATGGTGGGAACCATACATGCAGAGATCATCTGTTCTCCTACTCTACGTCTCACAAAGACACGGTGCTTGGAACCAAAAATCGCGAATTTGGACTCATCAGACCAAAGGACGGATTTCCGCATTTATTTGCGCTGCAATTTCTGAGGCTGGTAACTCTAATGAACTTATCCCCTGCAGCAGAGGTAACTCTGGGTCTTCCTTTCCTGTGGTGGTCCTCATGAGAGCCAGTTTCATCATAGAGCTTGATAGTTTTTGCGACTGCACTTGAAGAAACTTTCAAGGTTCTTGACATTTTCCGCATTGACTGAACTTCATGTCTTAAAGTAGCAACTGTCGTTTCTCTTTGCTTATTTTAGCTGTTCTTGCAATAATATGGAATTGGTCTTTCACCAAATATGGCTATCTTCTGTATACCACCCCTACCTTGTCACAACACAACTGATTGGCTCAAACGCATTAATAAGGAAATAAATTCCACAAATGAACTTTTAGCAAAACACACCTGTTATTTGAAACGCATTCCAGGTGACTACCTCATGAAGCTGGTTGAGAATCTCAAATATAAAATCGATTTTGATTTGTTTAACACTTTTTGGTTAATACATGATTCCATGTGTTATTTCATAGTTTTGATGTATTCACTATTATTCTACAATGTAGAAATAAAAAATAAAAATAAAAAAACCCTTGAATGAGTAGGTGTGTCCAAACTTTTGACTGGTACTGTATATATACACATTACCAGTCAAAAGTTTGGACACACCTACTCCCCTGCATCTCAGTTGGATTAATAAAACAGGGTGTTTTATGGAGCCCAACTTGGCAACGTGGTTGTACATTCCTCTCCCCATGTTAACAGTCACAGTCACTTAACACGGAGAACTACAGGACAGTGGAGTCTATATAGTGAGACAGTTTGTGAATCAGAGCTGTTCAGCAAAGGAGGGGGTTATCCTGGGTTTACATTTACATCATGTTACTAAACATATGTAGCTAAATATACTGTATATTTAAACATAATATCATTACTTAGGCCTACTACTATTGTATATGTAAAATATGTCAACTATATATTAAACACCCATGCATACATTTAATATGTCCTATGATTAAAGGCCTCAGTGTTCAATGTCTGGCTAATAGTAGTCTCTCTCTCTCCCCATCACATCAACCCCCTCTGTCTTCAAGGTTAGAAAACTAAAATGTTGGAGGGGGACATGGTGGTGAGTGCTGTGACTGTGGATGTTGGAGTGTACACATTACTCTAAGAAGAATGGATTTTATAGATTTGATTTATTTAGATTGTTTTCTGACTGTGAATGACCAATAAATTGCTTGATTATGTATTTTAAAAGTGCAATAAAATCACACAGTAATGTTACAGAATCAATACACAATAGACACATAGCCAGGGCTGGTAGAGTACAGTTATGTCAAAGAAGATGAAAGTCTTAGTGAAAGATTTATTAAGGTACTGCTACATGGGCCACTTTCAAAGAATTTGTCATCAAAGGAATTACTCATACGCCTTCACCACCAGTTAGCTACAACTGCACAGACAAAATAATTGCATTCATGAGTTTCATTGACAAATGTCAATACATTTAAAAAAAGGTCAGCCAAAGCAAAAATCTGATACAAATGATTTTTTCCCGAATGCTGTAAGTACAGAAATGGTTTGCTCAGACGGAGATGACTATAGTCAGTGACAACTGTGTGGAGTTTTGTTGTTGGGAGTTAAGGGATTGTGACAGCAACTATTTGAGCTTATTACAATATTATAGACACTATGTTCTAGGATTTCCTATGATCTTCTATGAAGAACCCCTTACCTACTAATTACTCTTCTTGTCACGAATACCACCGAAGGTGGCTCTCCTTCCTGTTCGGGTGGCGCTCGGCGGTCGTCGTCACCGGTCTACTAGCTGCCACCGATCCCTTTTTCCTTTTCGTTTATTTCGGTCTAATTGTTTTCACCTGTTCCTTGTTGGGGTTTTGGGATGGGTGCTATTTAGGTTCGTTTTGCCCGCTAGTGTTTGTGCGGGCTTATTGGTTGTTACGTTTGGTGATGTATCGTGTCTTGTTTTGGGTTTTTCGCTGTCCAGTGTTTTTAACGAGGTTTGGGGTTTGTTTAGCGCCAGTGTTTTGGGCATTCACCCATGTTTGGACCTGTTACGTTTTTGAAGGACATTAAAGCGTTTTCCCGTTCATTTCGCTCTCTGCATTTGACTCCTCACTCATTTCACTCACCCGCCGTTACTCTTCTGTAGTTTGTGAGCCTAATTGATCAAAGCATGCTGCATGAATGTTCGTGAGAGTGTCAACTTCACATAGATACCTTTTAATAGCTTTTAATTCTGACTCTACATACGTTTTTGTCAACAACAAAAAAGACTCAGTGTCTCACCATCACCGCTCTAGCTCAGTTAATCAGATAGACTAATGGTTGACCCAGACACACTAGACGAATCCAATGGTACAAACCAGAAGTCTGTAACCACACAATGTTCACAAGGGGTTAAAAGTCTTATCATGCCAGGGCAACAGTGGGACTCTACCGACTTATAATGGGGAACAAATAAAGCATACACAACGCATGACCTAGTACTGGACAATATCAGCATCTTGAGTAAACAGGCCGCACGTTTGTCATATAACTGATTATTTCATAATAACGAAAATTATAGTCGAACCATGGTAATCTAAAAATAAGAAAATCCTAAAGAGAAGGACAAACTCTACATGACCCCCCTCAGCGCCCCGCCCCGCCGTTTAACACCTATCAGTATGAAAAGGTCCTATAGGCCTAGTTAGTGTAGAATGCGCACCTTCCTTTGCCCTATTGTTCTAGCAGGACATATATCCAGAGGTCTGGAACTGCATCATTCCAGGTTAACAGTTCATCTGAGAAGGTCCTGGTATCAGTGCTCTGTGTGTGACTTGGTGTGAGAAGAACTCAACAACGAAAAAGATGCAGAACACGACAGAAAACATCATGGGAACTCTCCTACCTCCACAGGCTCCGTCAAAGATGCAGAACACGACAGAGAACATCATGGGAACTCTCCTACCTCCACATGGTCCGTCAAAGATGCAGAACACGACAGAGAACATCATGGGAACTCTCCCACCTCCACAGGCTCCTTCCAACGTTGTTCAGCGAAGGAAGAACCAACGTTATGGCAAGAAGAAGAGCACCACCTATCTGGGACTGATTGCTTATGTCATTCAGGACTCTCCAGACAAGATGCTCACATTTAGTCAGGTAAAACCAATATATTTTATCACCCAGGTTGTAATGTCAATGTTGATCTGAAAAGGAATTACTGGTGCTTAATTAATGACGAGTGCTAATATGGAGTGTTATCATTTGCAGTTGATGGACAAGTTGGGAGCTTTCCTCTCAGGAGACAGAAAAGGCATCGAGAACAACATCAGGGTCTGCTTATCATCCAACGATTGTTTTGTCAAGGTATGTCAGCAACAATTATATCAACCGTATCAGACAGTACTTATTGTATCTTTCATTCAACCCCCTGAGATTAATAGACATTAATTTGTTTATCGTGTTTATCTATTTCAGGTTCCAGTCAGTCCATATATGCCACACTCAAAAAATAACTTCTGGAAAGTCGACGAGAGTCAAATTACAGCGAAGATGGCGAGACGCCACTTCAAGGGCATACTAGACTTGTTCCCGGAGTTGTCCACCAAAGTGCGAATGGAGGCAGAACAGATGTCAGAGCGATTTGTCGAGGTGAACTTTAGCAGTCCTTTCTCAGTAGAATCCATCTTGAACAGAGACAGTACTTCTCGTCTGAGCCCAAGACCCGCTGCATTGGCGGCTGTGTCCAGCGCGCAAACGGATCAACCGCCATTGCGCGCGGAGAGAGGAGTTGGAACCACGAGGATGAGCTGGGACTCTCCACCTGTGGAGATTAACCTTGTTCCCCGCGCAGGTGACGGTTACCCCAGCTACACGACAGTGGCAACCACAGTCCACGGACTCATTGGTGATGGTGATGTAAGGCATATCAAGAAGATGTGCATGTGTGCTGAGCCCTCCTATCTGATCCACTCCAGACCCAGCGTTGCTCCTCGTTTTGCCGACCCACCACTTAACTGTTATTTGAAGTACCCTTTGCCCACATACGCTTGTGATGCTCACTATTTTGGATTGTAACAAACTTTTTTTTTTCATTTATTGTCAATGTGGACTTTTAACTTTTGTATATGTTTTCAATAAGGAATCCTTGGTAAATATAATTATGTAATCGAATTATTTTAATTGATGTGATAACTGGCGCCCTGCTGGGCACAGACATCAGTTCGACCTCCATATTTGATTTACATTTTTGAGTTGTTGAGAATGTCATTGGATTTAGGTTAAAAGTTTATTGAAAAAATTACGAAATGCAATCGCACTAGCGGTTCGGGGGGTGCCCCTGTGTCAACAATTGTGGCCCCCCTAAATGTGGAATATGAAATAATTTTTACATAACGAATTTTTGCTATCGTTCTTTTTTTACATCCGTTATTAGACAGTGGCAATGCGGAACACTGATTAACGCTTTTGATGCTCACTATTTTGGATTGTAACAAACTTTTTTTCATTTATTGTCATTGTGGACTTTTAACTTTTGTATATGTTTTCAATAAAGTCTACTTGGAAAAGAAAATTATGTAATCTAATTATTTTAATTGATGTGATAACTGGTTAAAAGGCGCCCTGCAGTGGCAATGCGGAACACTAATTTAACCCACACATTTTCTAGAGGGACGGCTTTAGGCGGAACTAGGCAAGTAAGTTCAGAACAAATTCTTATTTTAAATGAAGGCCTAGGAACAATGGGTTGTTCAGGGGCAGAACGACAGATTATGAACCTTGTCAGCTCGGGATTCGATTGGTTACTATTCCAACGCTCTAACCACTAGGCTACGCTGCCGCCCCAATTTCAAGAGATGTCCATGGCTAAATAGACAATATTTAGTCTATACACACTTTCTATACAAAATCTAATTAACTATGTTCATTAATGAATGTTGTTACACATTATTAACTTGTATTTGAAGTTGCATAGACCTATTTAAATTATTATAAACTGGGTGTTTCAACCACTTAATGCTGATTGGCTGACAGCCGTGGTACATCAGACCTATACCATGCGTATGACAAAACATGTATTTTTACTGCTCTAATTGCGTTAATAACCAGTTTATACTAGCAATAAGACACATATGAGGTTTGTTGTATACAGTATGGCCAATATACCACGGCTAAGGGCTGTATCCAGGCACTCCACGTTGCGTCCTGCGTTATAACAGCGCTTAGCCGTGGTATGTATTTTGGCCATATATCACACATCCTCGTGCCTTATTGCTTCATTATGCCCTCGAAGCCAGTGTTTGGAGGATATTTTGGCCAATATTTGCCAAACCATGCCAATATACCCTCCAACATCGGCTTCGTGGGCATTATCACTTTTATACCACGGGTTACCAACATATTCAAATAATTATTGACATATTTTCGTTAAAAACGTTATTTTGATGAATTTATTCACACTATTTCATCCTTCCACAAGATATAGTCCCGACACAAATCTAGGGTTGCTAATCAAGCCGGCTGGTTGTTCGTTCTATAGGTTCGGTTGCTAGAGACGTGACGCAGTCGTTCAGTTTCTGTATCTATGGATGCGACCCAGTCGTTTGTTCTAAATGTACCATTGCCATACTTGCTGCCGACGTTCTTATTCCTTACTTGCTAGCTAACCAACTACGGCTAACTTACAGTCAAAAAGTGCAGCCAGAATAACAACAAAGTAGCCGCATTTTCTTAAGCTGTTTCCAAGTGACATTTATTTGGAACATATACTGCACAGGTTTCAAACTCATTCCACAGAGACCCTGGGGGTTTCGCTTCACCCTTGTACTTGATTGATGAATTAAGGTCACTAATTAGCAAGGTACTTCCAACACCTGGTTGTCTAGGGCTTCATTGAAAGGAAAAATCAAAAACCTGCAGACACTAGGCCCTCCATGGAATGGGTTTGAAACCCCTGATATACTGCACGCATCAAGTAGGCCTATGCCTTTTAACCATTTCTTATATATCAATTAAAATCAATAGATATGGCAACATTTTATTTTCCAAATACACTTTATTGAAAACATATATATAAATGTTAAACGTGTTATTCTATTTGTGTATTTGTGTGATATAGGATTTGTGCAATTTAGTTTTATTAGTGTTTTTTGTTAGCAATAGGGCAGTAGTGTAATAATTCGAATCTCTTTTTTATTTGTATTTATATACTACAATTTGTTTCTCTTTGTCTTTGATACTTCTTTTTGATATTTATGAATCTTATTTTGTATATACATATTTATAGTTATATAGTTTTAAATGTTATGATTATTTATTTGTGTTGTTCAAAATGTGTAAATAAAACATGAAGGTGCTGAAGGGAGACATACAAGCTAGAACCGCCACTAACACCTTCGCTGAACACTCTTTGGGCAATATACGTGGATGGAGACTTGTGAGGTATGAGAGTTCCCATGGTGTTCTCTGTTACGTTCTGCATCTTGTTCGTTGTAGAGTTCTTCTCACACCAAGTCACACACAGAGCACTGATATCAGGACCTTCTCAGATGAACTGTGGACGTGGAATGATGGAGACACTAGACACTGAGCCTGATTGGACAGCTCGGAGCTGCTCTTTTCTGTCCATATAAACACATGGATGGGTGGGAGAGGCAGACCAGGAGGAAGGAAGGAGGGTGTGGTCAAAGCAAGACATCCACCCAGCCTAAATGGGTTGTTGATTAAAAAAATAACTAACTATAAATTCAACTATTGTTCTTTCCCGACATTATTTTATTTAAAACAAACTTTATTAGGATGAATTATAAAAGTAACGGTTCAGGTGGCGGGTGGTAGAGGATGTTGTTTTTCATTTATTCATTAGGCTACGAGGTTCTCTTAAAACAAAACAGATCAAAATGATCATAAATCATCATCTAGGCCTATCTGAGGTTCAGGTTATATACTATATGTATTTTTATTTATCACGTCCTGTGATAAAACAGTCAGCGCAGTCCATGTTGTTTTCTAATCATTGTCTGATTTCCTTCTCAAACAGGCTTTTTATTTTTCCTTCATTTGACTAATAACTGATTGCTAAACAAACAGCTGAAATGTTATTGATAGTTATTACACTGTTCCATCTTGGTCAGGTCGTTATTGTAAAAGAGAACGTGGTCTCAAGGACTTACCTGGTTAAATAAAATACCAATAAATAAATAGAGTTATGAGATAAAGGACCCTGTTTGGCATTACATTGATCACAAATTAGATGTAGTACTGTAAAAAAAGTATACTAGACACATAATGATATCACATTTAATATGTAGATGTTGTATGTCAGCCTAATATTTATCATAATGCAGTCTAAAAATTAGGTGTTCAACAAGGGTTCATCTAAGATCCTCAAAGTTCTTTGAAGAATCTTACTGTTCTTGGCACTGAAAATTGCCCCCAAAAGGTTATTCCAAGAACGCCATGGGAGGTGGGTATCATGAGGAACCTCCTGAGTTGGTGGGGGTTCTGCAGGAACCTAAATGCCCAACTGAAACATTCGGATTTGAATTTGAATGGACAGCAGGTGCAGAAACTTAATTAAAAAATGTAAATTTCTCCTCAATTTAAGGAAAGGTTTGTCCCTTGTATGATCTAAATTCATATTGTTTTACGATGATACCCTCTATATTTTCATATTTGTGCATATATTTCTAAAACAGAAAATGGACACAATTCAATGGATATCAATCAACAAAGGAATCTTGCCTTGTGTTTTGGGACAATACCAAATGTGTTTTCTGCCACCACCAGACCTCCCCTGGGGACATCAGACCACAATGTGGTCTACCTCAGGCCAACCTACTGTCGGCTACTGGAGAGGGAGAAACCCACAGTTAAAACTGTCCAGATCTGGAATGACAACAGTATGCGGTATGCCTGCGGTTATGGAACCCCTACCTGTCCCAGACCTGCTGTTTTCAACTCTTAATTATCGGCTATGAAAAGCCAACTGACATTTATTCCTGATTATTATTTGACCATGCTTGTCATTTATGAACATTTTGAACAGGTTTCTTCCTAGGTTTTGGCCTTTCTAGGGAGTTTTTCCTAGCCACCGTGCTTCTACACCTGCATTGCTTGCTGTTTGGGGTTTTAGGCTGGGTTTCTGTACAGCACTTCGAGATATTAGCTGATGTACGAAGGGCTATATAAAATAAACTTGATTGATATCACTTGTCTCCAGGGGTGTTTTGACTGTACTATGTGGGAGGTATTTGAGGACAGCAGCTCTGATCTTGATGAACTCACCGATGTTGTTTCAGACTACGTAAACTTCTGTGTTGAGTCAGTTGTGCCTACTAAAACCTGTCAAATCTCCCCTAACAACAAGCCTTGGGTATCAACACATCTAAAATCACTACTTGTGATAGGAAGAAGGCAGTTTATGCTGAGGGTGATAGACAGGCTTTAAGATATCAAATGACAGATACTGGTGGACAAGGAGGCACACAAGCAAAGGGTGGAGAGGACCCTCTCCCCAGGAAACGCAAGGGTGGCCTGGCAAGGGATTAAATCCATGGCTAGTGCCTCCCACATAGGCAGGGGAAAACCAGTGCTGACTTTGGGAGATATGAGGGCCAGAACATGGCTAATGAACTGAATGTTTTCTTCTCAAGATTTGAATCAGACAACTTTACGTCGGAGGTAAAACAAATGGAAGCATCATTGTGTTAAAGCACTGTGTTGAACAATTGGCTGGTGTTTTTACAGACATTTTCCAATCCTCACTCGACCAGAAACACGTGCTAGTATTGTGGATAAACTCAATAATTATACCAATTCCTAAAGCATCTAATCCCTCTGTGCTGAATGACTACCGCCCTGTCGCCTTGACATCCTTAGTAATGAAATGCCTTGCGAAACTTGTGAAAAGTCATATTCTCAGCGTCACCCAGAAGCTTCTCGACCCATTTCAGTTTGCCTATCAGCCTAGCAGAGGAGTTGATGATGCCATTCTTACCCTCCTTAACATGGTCTATAGACATCTAGAGGGTGCCAAATCCCATGTTAGGGTTCTGTTTGTTGACTTTTCTTCTGCCTTCAACACAATCCAGCCCTACATTCTGGCACAGAGACTCATTTGGACTTCTCCTTAGATGGGGGGCTGGTTTTGTGGCTGTTGAACTTCCTGAGCCAACGCTCACAGCGAGTCAAAATAGGTCTTCAAGTGTCGGACATACGCAATACCAACACAGGCTCTCCTCAGGGATGTGTTTTGTCCCCACTCCTGTACATCTTGTACACTAATAGTTGTACTAGTTCCCATCCTGACAGACACCTCATTAAGTCCGCTGATGACAGTGCCTTGATCAGCCTGTTGCATGATGACGAGGATCATCATGGCCCGGTCCTAGATGACCTTGTAGCGGCAGGGTAGTCTAGTGGTTAGAGCGTTGGACTAATAACCGAAAGGTTGCAAGTTTAAATCCCCAAGCTGACAAGGTACAAATTTGATATTATGCCCCTGAACTAGGCAGTTAAGTTCCTAGGCTGTAATTGAAATTAAGAATTTGTTCTTAACTGACTTGCCAAGTTAAATGAAGGTAAAATAAAACACTTGGTCCTCAAGACCAAAGAGATGTGCATAGACTTCAGGAAGTGTACAACATCTATCAGGGGTCAGAATGTAGAGGAATACAAATACCTGGGTGTCCTCTTGGACAATAAGCTTCAGTGGAGTAAATGTACAGACCTGATCTACAAACAGAGCCAACAGAGACTGCACTTTCTCAAAAAGCTGGAATCTTTTAATGTAGACTGTATTGTTTTACATATCTTTCATTGAGAGTATTTTAACTTTTTGTATTGTTTGTTGGTTTGGCAATGAGAACAAATCAGCCAGAGAAATATGCTGAGAAAGATTATCACCACAGAAAGGTACTTTGAGTCAAACAGACAGGCCTGGATGAGATCTTTAAGGTCGGGGCCCTCCACAAGGCTCACAAAATCATTTTAGACCCAAGCCACCCCCTGTACCCGGACTTTGAACTATTCCCCTCTGGGCGCAGGTATAGGGCACCCCTCAGCAGGAAGAACACAACTAGACAATCATTTGTGCCAGGTGTGATATCCCTCCTAAATGGCTCGGGCTAATGTTCCTATCGACTCAGTAAGGCCAGCAGGCTAGTCTTTAAAAAATACAAAATCAATTGGTATGTAACTGTTATGAAAGTTGTATTGTCAATTTTGTATTGTATTTAAACGCCACTTTAAACGTGTACATGACACTGCAACAAAATTTCCCCATGGGCACAATAAAGTCAGTCAGTAAGTAAGTAAGTAAGTAAAGTAAGATTAAGTAAGATTAAGTAAGATTATGTATGCTATAAGAATATGTTGATGGCTAGCTGTATTGGGTGCAGATGACTGAACGGCTCACCTTTGTGTCTTTGTCTGTCTGCAGGTATACAGATGAGGAGGCATACAAAGGTATGTCTATTGGTATTGGTATGCTATGCAGATCACATTTACTATCCTTCTCCCTTACAGTTTTTTTCATTCACATTTACGACAAAAACCAAGGTATGCATACTGCTGTGTGCATGTTTTGTTAATCATCTGTATAATTCCAATTTTTGGGATTCACAGACTTCCCCCTCCCTACACCTCTGATGAATATAAAAGGAAACCTGTTCGATAAACATGCACTGCAAAATCATTCTGGCTATGGATACAGAGAACATCAACACAACATCAACCCTAACCCATTGGACTTGGGGCTCTGATGCGAGTTTACCTCATATTTGGGGTTTTCTATGCCACGAAAATCATAATAAACACTGACAACTAAAATATTGTGTTATTGTTGTTTTTGTTATGTGTATTATTAATAATAATAGGGAAGGGGGTAGTTCAAAAACGAACCCCAAAATGTTTCTCCAAATGTTCTTTGAGGATCCATTAAAAGGGGTTCTTTGAAGAACTTATAGGGGTTCCCCCACAGTTTCAATTTGAAGAACCCCGAAAGGATACTCCAGGAACCTTTTCTTCTTAGAGTGTACAGTCTACTCGAATCCCAGGGATTATTTGATTTGGGTAGGCTATTTTCCACAAAAAAACTACTTTAACAGGGCTACCCATCCCGGATCCGGGAGCATCCTTATCAAAAAAGCTGACTAGCATAGCCTAGCCTAACGGGACAGGGATATCATATAATATAATTTCATGAAATCACAAGTCCAATACAGCAAATGAAAGATAAACATCTTGTGAATCCAGCCATCATTTCCGATTTTTAAAATGTTGTACAGCGAAAACACAATATGTATTTATATTAGCTAACCACAATAGCCAAACACACAACGGCATGTTTTCACCATGTTTCCACCGCATAGGTAGCTTTCACAAAACCCAGAAATAGAGATAAAATTAATCACTAACCTTGAACAACTTCATCAGATGACAGTCTTATAACATCTACATATACAATACATTTGTTTTGTTCGAAAATTTGCATATTTGAGGTATAAATCGTAGTTTTACATTGCAGCCACCATCACAAATAGCACCAAAGCAGCCAGAATAATTACAGAGAGCAACGTGAAATACATAAATACTCATCATAAAACATTTATGAAAAATACATGGTGTACAGCAAAAGAAACATCTTGTGAATCCAGCCAATATTTCAGATTTTTTAAGTGTTTTACAGCGAAAACACAATATATATATATCTATTTGTAACGTCCTGACCAGAGTTATTATGTGTTTTGCTTGTTTAGTGTTGGTCAGGACGTGAGCTGGGTGGGAATTCTATGTTGTGTGTCTAGTTTGTCTGTTTCTATGTCCAGCCTAATATGGTTCTCAATCAGAGGCAGATGGTAATCGTTGTCCCTGATTGAGAATCATATATAGGAGGCTTGTTTTGTGTTGGGATTTTGTGGGTGTTTGTTTCCTGTCTCTGTGATTGTCTGCACCAGATAGGTCTGTGTCGGTTTTTGCACATTTGTTATTTTGTATTGTTGTTTGTAGTGTTTTACTTGTTCTTTATTAAACATGTTTAACACTAGCCGCGCTGCACTTTGGTCCTCTCCTTCACCCCTGGAAGAAAACCGTTACACTATTATCTCACCACAATAGCCAAACAGACAACGCCATTTATTCACCGCCAAAATAGCTTTCACAAAACCCAGCAATATAGATAAAATTAATCACTAACCTTTGGACAACTTCATAGGATGACAGTCTTATAACATCATGTTATACAATACATTTATGTTTTGTTCGAAAATGTGCATATTTAGAGCTGCAAATCGTGGTTATACATTGTGAATACGTAGCAACAATTCACCAAAATCTCCGGAGATATTTTGGACAGTCACCTAATCTAATCAAAGAACTCATCATAAACTTTACATAAAAATACTTGTTGTATGGCAAATTAAAGATACACTGGTTCTTAATGCAACCGCTGTGTTAGATTTTTAAAAATAACTTTACTACAACATACAAAATGCATTATTGTGAGACAGCGCTCACCTATTCTCCTCCGTGTTGGAGCCAACATTTACCACAAAAATACGAAATAACATCATAAATATTCTCCTACTTTTGCTGATCTTCCATCAGAATGTTGTGCAAGGAGTCCTATTTCTTCTGTCGAATTAGCAACTTTGGCTAGCATTGTGGCACGAACATGCCCATCAACTCTTAACGCATGGAACGAAAAATTTAAAAATTCCCAATAAACGTTGAATAAACTGGTCAAACTCGGTTGAAAAATCCTACTTTATGATGTTTTTCTCATATGTATCAAATAAAATCAGAGCCGGAGTAATTCGCCGTGTATACCGAACGCTTTTCAGAAGACAATGTGGAGCTCCGTCGCGCGCCGTCGAAAACTGACAAAAGAGCTGACCTGCCACTCCAAAAGCTCTTATTCGGCCTCACATCAAGCTAGACACCCCATTCAACCTTCTACTGCCTGTTGACATCTAGTGGAAGGCGTATGAAGTGCATACAGATCCATAAATAAAAGCCAGTTGAATAGGCAGGTCCTGACACAGAGCCTCGTTTTCAGATTTTTCACTTCCTGTGTGGAAGTTTGCTGCCAAATGAGTTCTGTTTTACTCACAAATATAATTCAAACAGTTTTAGAAACTTCAGAGTGTTTTCTATCCAATAGTAATAATAATATGCATATTGTATGATCTAGAACAGAGTACGAGGCCGTTTAATTTGGGCACGATTTTTTCCAAAGTGAAAACAGCGCCCCCCTATTCACAAGAAGTTTTAATAGACGTGTTTGACTAAGAAGTCATTTGTTTCACCTGAGATTTCAGTTAGTCTACGGTCTCAATATTACAGGCACCCATAACAGAACCTTATCAAATATTTCCTCAAAGAGAGAAACTAATGTATTACTCTGACCAGGTAGACTCCAGATAATATCCTATAAAAAGATTCCACGTGATAAAACAATAACTAAAAAAAGATACATCATGGCAAGTTAAAAACGATTCAATATATTTTTTAAATATTTATATAAAAATGTATATTATAAGTTAAGTGGTATAAACGGTTGCAAACTGTTTGTCTTGGCATCTTCCTTACCAGGCCCCTATCACCTGCTCCAATTGTGTTTTACTGACGCATCTTTCTATTAACCTCTTAAATGCCATTCTACAGCCATTCCATGGCCACCAGGTGTCAAAATAACATTTTCCATTAAAACACATAATAAACATTTTCCAAACATTTCTATATCTTTCTCTCCATAATAAGAATTTATATTTCAACCAATATCATTTATATACATTCAAATTCAATAATAAACCAACCAAAAAACAAGTTCAATACATTTTATTTCAAGCAAAACCATTTTTTTTTTTACTATCCTCTCTTGGCAGATAAGACATTGATTACAAATATGCCCATCTGTTGGAGAATGTCTACAGGTGAAATTATACTGGCAACAGTGGCAAGAACATATTCAAGAGTAAAAATGTACCTCCTTTAATTCTGCTCTGTAATTCATTTCATGTAAATCCTCTATAGGTTTCAACTGTGATTGTCCATCCAGGGCGAGGCAGCACTTCTCAACATTCCAATGTTATAGTCCTGTGAATGTCTAATAAATATTTAGTGGATGCAAATGTCACAGAAGCCTTTGTTATACAGAACGCATTACCCGGGACAATGAAAGAGATGAGTGAGGTGAACATCTTTAGAGTGTGATATAGGGCCGAACTTAAAAATTCAAAATAAACTTTGTTTGTGTAGACATCCCAAATGAAATAATCACGTATTACCAGTTATTTGAGTAAATACAATTTAACATGGACTACTCATTCTCAGGTGTTGTATACAAATAGAGTTTTAAAAGATTCCCTTGCCTTAATATGGAACCTCAGATCTTACATTGGGCCCATACACAACATAATTTCATTATGAAATTACATTTGGTCCTTTACATTCATTTAAAATGTGAATGAACCCTGTTTATGCATTCTAACATTTGTTTTTGGGAATATTAAATCTTTATATCTGGAAAATGGCCAAGCAGAGTAAGAAAATATATCTGTGGGATTCAAACGTTGAATATACTTGATTTCTCTTGGGTAGGTTTAGGAAAAGTGCATTGGCCTACAAAACGTCTTAGCACCAATAAGTAACGCTATCAGTCCCGAGAGACCAGCAAACATCGTCTTTTCATTTATCTGACTTTCATTTATCTGCACCTCCAGCCCTTATGCTGTACTTAGCCTCACTATGAAGTGTTTCCTGTTTCTTTTCAGGACAACCATGATTACAAGTACAACACAATAATTGGATTCACGAGTTTAATTGACAAATTTCAATAAATTAAAAGCAAAAACCAGCCAAAGCAAAAACCTGATAAAAATGAATTTATATGAGTGCTGTAAGTACAGAAATGGTTTGCTCAGAGGGATATATGAATATCCAACTAGTCGGTGACAACTGTTTGGAGTTTTGTTGTTGGGAGTTTTTAGTTTGTGACTATGTTCAGGA